>NC_087296.1:15420512-15711250 GCF_015220805.1 Pogoniulus pusillus | reverse complement strand
TGTGATGTCACAGAAAGCATTGTGATGTCTCAGTGAGCAGGGTGTGATGTCACAATGACCATTGTGTGATATCACAGAAAGCATTGTGATGTGACAGTGAGCACTGTGTGACGTCAAATAGACCGTTGTATGACATCACAGCATTGTGATGTCACAGTATGCTTTGTGTGATGACACAGTGAGCACTGTGTGATATCACAAAGACCATTGTGTGACATCACAGAAAGCATTATGATGTCACAGTGAGCATTGTGTGATGTCACAGAAAGCATTGTGATGTCACAGTGAGCATTGTGTGATGTCACAAAGGCCATTGTGTGATGTCACAGAAAGCATTGTGATGTGACAGTGAGCGCTGTGTGACGTCACATAGACCGTTGTATGACATCACAGAAAGCATTGTGATCTCAGAGTGTGCTTTGTGTGATGTCACAGTGAGCACTGTGTGATGTCACAAAGACCATTGTGTGACATCACAGAAAGCATTATGATGTCACA
The DNA here is from genome assembly GCF_015220805.1 of Pogoniulus pusillus. Lineage (NCBI taxonomy): Eukaryota > Metazoa > Chordata > Aves > Piciformes > Lybiidae > Pogoniulus > Pogoniulus pusillus. The sequence continues at coordinate 15,710,752 of NC_087296.1, read as the reverse complement.
GTGAGCATTGTGTGATGTCACAGAAAGCATTGTGATGTCACAGTGAGCATTGTGTGACGTCACAAAGACCATTGTGTGACGTCACAGAAAGCATTGTGATGTCACAGTGAGCATTGAGTGACTTCACAAAGACCATTGTGTGACGTCACAAAAAGCATTGTGATGTCACAGTGAGCATTGTGTGACGCCACAGAGACCATTGTGTGACGTCACAGAAAGCATTGTGATGTCACAGCGAGCATTGTGTGATGTCACAGAAAGCATTGTGATGTCACAGTGAGCACAGTGTGATGTCACAATGACCATTGTGTGACATCACAGAAAGCATTAAGATGTCACAGTGAGCACTGTGTGACATCACATAGACCGTTGTATGACATCGCAGAAAGCATTGTGATGTCACAGTGAGCTTTGTGTGATGACACAGTGAGCACTGTGTGATGTCACAAAGACCATTGTGTGACGTCACAGAAAGCATTGTGATGTGAGAGTGAGCACTGTGTGACGTCACATAGACCGTTGTATGACATCACAGAAAGCATTGTGATGTCAGAGTGTGCTTTGTGTGATGTCACAGTGAGCACTGTGTGATGTCACAAAGACCATTGTGTGACATCACAGAAAGCATTATGATGTCACAGTGAGCATTGTGTGACGTCACAGAAAGCATTGTGATGTCACAGTGAGCTTTGTGTGATGTCACAAAGACCACTGTGTGATGTCACAACAAGCATTGTGATGTCACAGTAAGCATTGTGTGACGTCACAAAGACCATTATATGGCGCCACAGAATGCATTATGATGTCACAATGACCATTGTGTGACGTCACAAAGACCATTGTGTGACGTCACAGGAAACACTGTGATGTCACAGTGAGCATTGTGTGACGTCACAGTGAGCATTCTGTAACATCACAGAATGCATTGTGATGTCACAGTGAGCTTTGTGTGATGTCACAGTGAGCACTGTGTGATGTCACAAAGACCATTGTGTGACGTCACAGAAAGCACTGTGATGTCACAGTGAGTACTGTGTGACATCACAAAGACCATTGTGTGTCCTCACAGAAAGCATTGAGATGTCACAGTGAGCATTTTGTGACATCACAAAGACCATTGTTTGACGTCACAGAAAGGACTGTTATGTCACAGTGAGCACTGTGTGATGTCACAGTGAGCACTGTGTGACGTCACAAAGACCATTGTGTGACATCACAGAAAGAATTGTGATGTCACAGGGAGCACTGTGTGATGTCACAAAGACCATTCTGTGACGTCACAGAAAGCATTGTGATATCACAGTGAGCATTCTGTGATGTCACAAAGACCATTCTGTGACGTCACAGAAAGCATTGTGATGTCACAGTGAGCATTGTGTGACGTCACAAAGACCATTGTATGACATCGCAGAAAGCATTGTGATGTCACAGTGAGCATTGTGTGACGTCACACAGACCATTGTGTGACATCACAGAAAGCATTAAGATGTCACAGTGGGTACTGTGTGATGTTACAAAGACCATTGTGTGATGTCACAGAAAGCATTGTGATGTCACGGTGAGCATTGTGTGACGTCACAAACACCATTGTGTGACATCACAGAAAGCATTGTGATGTCACAGTGAGCATTGTGTGATGTCACAGAAAGCACTGTGATGTCGCAGTGAGCATTGTGTGATGTCACAAACACCATTGAGTGACGTCACAGAAAGCATTGTGATTTCACAGTGAGCACTGTGTGACATCACAAAGGCCATTGTGTGACGTCACAGAAAGTATTGTGATGTCACATTGAGCACTGTGTGACATCACAAAGGCCATTGTGTGACGTCACAGAAAGCATTGTGATGTCACAATGAGCACTGTGTGACATCACAGAAAGCATTGTGATGTCACAGTGAGCACTGTGTGACGTCATAAAGACCATTGTGTGACATCACAGAAAGCATTGTGATGTCACATTGAGCATTGTGTGATGTCACAGTGAGCATTGTGTGACGTCACAGAAAGCATTGTGATGTCACAGTAAGAATTGTGTGACGTCACAAAGACCATTGTGTGATGTTACAGAAAGCATTGTGATGTCACAGTGAGGATTGTGTGACGTCACAGAAAGCATTGTGATGTCACAGTAAGAATTGTGTGACGTCACAAAGTCCATTGTGTGATGACACAGAAAGCATAGTGATGTCACAGTGAGCATTCTGTTACGGCACAAAGACCATTGTATTACATCACAGAAAGCATTGTGATGTCACAGTGAGCATTGTGTGAAGTCACAGAGACCATTGTGTGACGTCACAGAGAGCATTGTGATGTCACAGTGAGCACTCTGTGATGACACAGAAAGCATTGTGATGTCACAGTAAGAATTATGTGACGTCACAAAGACCATGATGTGACGTCACAGAAAGCATTGTGATGTCACAGAGAGCATTGTGTGACGTTAGAAATAGCATTGTGTGACGTCACAGAAAGCATTGTGATGCCTCATTGAGCATTGTGTGACGTCACAAAGACCATTGTGTGACATCACAGCAAGCATTGTGATGTCACAGAGAGCACTGTGATGTCACAGTGAGTATTGTGTGACGTCACAGAAGGCATAGTGATGTCACAGTGAGTATTGTGTGACGTCACAAACACCATTGCGTGACGACACAGAAAGCATTGCGATGTCACAGTGAGCATTGTGTTATGTCACAAAGACCATTCTGTGACGTCACAGAAAGCATTGTGATGTCAAAGTGATCATTGTGTGACGTCACAAAGACCATTGTGTGATGTCACAGAAAGCATTGTGATGTCACAGTGAGCACTGTGTTACATCACAAAGACCATTGTATAACATCACAGAAACTATTGTGATGTCACATTGAGCATTGAGTGACATCAGAGAAAGCATTGTGATGTCACATTGAGCTTTGTGTGATGTCAAAGTGAGCACTGTGTGATGTCACAATGACCATTGTGTGACATGAAAGAAAGCATTGTGATGTCACAGTCAGCATTGCGTGATGTCACAGTGAGCATTGTGTGACGTCACAGAAAGCATTGTGATGTCACAGTGAGCATTTTGTGTCGTAACAATGACCATTGTGTGACGTCACAGAAAGCTTTGTGATGTCAGAATGAGCACTGTGTGACGTCACAAAGACCATTGTGTGACGTCACAGAAAGCATTGTGATGTCACAGTAGAGCACTGTGTGACGTCACAAAGGCCATTGTGTGACGTCACAGAAAGCATTGTGATGTCAATGTGAGCGCTGTGTGATGTCACAAAGACCACTGTGTGATGTCACAGAAAGCATTGTGACGTCACAGATAGCACTGTGTGACGTCACAAAAACCATTTTGTGACGTCACAGCAAGCATTGTGATGTCACAGTGAGCATTGTGTGACGTCACAATGACCATTGTGTGATGTCACAGAAAGCATTGTGATGTCACAGAGAGCATTGTGTGACGTCAGAAAGACCATTGTGTGACATCACAGAAAGCATTAAGATGCCACAGTGAGCATGGTGTGATGTCACAGAAAGCATTGTGATGTCACAGTGAGCATTGTGTGATGTGACAAAGACTATTGTGTGACGTCACAGAAAGCATTGTGATGTCACAGTGAGCACTGTGAGATGTCACAAAGACTATTGTGTAACGTCACAGAAAGCATTGTGATGTCACAGTGAGCACTGTGTGACGTCACAGTGAGCATTGTGTGATGTCACAGAAAGCATTGTGATGTCACAGATCGTAGTGTGTGACGTCACAAAGACCATTGTGTGACGTCAACAGAAAGCATTGTGATGTCACAGTGAGCATTGTGTGATGTCACAATGACCATTTTGTGGTGTCACAGAAAGCATTGTGATGTCACAGTGAGCACTGTGTGACGTCGCAAAAACATTGTGTGACGTCACAGAAAGCATTGTGATGTCACAGAGAGCACTGTGTGACGTCACAAAGACGATTGTGTAACGTCACAGGAAGCACTGTGATGTCACAGTGAGCAATGTGTGACGTCACAAGGAAAATTGTGTGATGTCACAGAAAGCATGGTGATGTCACAGTGAGCATTGTGTGATGTCACAAAGACCATTGTGTGACGTCACAGAAAGCATTGTGATGCCACACTGAGCACTGTGTGATGTCACAAAGACCATTGTGTGACATCACAGAAAGCATTGTAATGTCACAGTGAGCATTGTGTGATGTCACAGTGAGCATTGTGTGACGTCACAGAAAGCATTGTGATGTCTCAGTGAGCAGGGTGTGATGTCACAATGACCATTGTGTGATATCACAGAAAGCATTGTGATGTGCCAGTGAGCACTGTGTGACGTCACATAGACCGTTGTATGACATCACAGCATTGTGATGTCACAGTGTGCTTTGTGTGATGACACAGTGAGCACTGTGTGATGTCACAAAGACCATTGTGTGACATCACAAAAAGCATTATGATGTCACAGTGAGCATTGCGTGATGTCACAGAAAGCATTGTGATGTCACAGTGAGCATTGTGTGATGTCACAAAGGCCATTGTGTGATGTCACAGAAAGCATTGTGATGTGAGAGTGAGCACTGTGTGACGTCACATAGACCGTTGTATGACATCACAGAAAGCATTGTGATGTCAGAGTGTGCTTTGTGTGATGTCACAGTGAGCACTGTGTGATGTCACAAAGACCATTGTGTGACATCACAGAAAGCATTATGATGTCACAGTGAGCATTGTGTGATGTCACAGAAAGCATTGTGATGTCACAGTGAGCATTGTGTGATGTCACAAAGGCCATTGTGTGACGTCTCAGAAAGCATTGTGATGTCACAGTGAGTATTGTGTGACGTCACAAAGACCATTGTGTGACGTCACAGAAAGCATTGTGATGTCACAGTGAGCAGTCTGGGACTTCACAAAGACCATTGTGTGACGTCACAAAAAGCATTGTGATGTCACAGTAAGCATTGTGTGACGCCACAGAGACCATTGTGTGACGTCACAGAAAGCATTGTGATGTCACAGTGAGCACAGTGTGATGTCACAAAGACCATTGCGTGACATCACAGAAAGCATTAAGATGTCACAGTGAGCATTGTGTGATGTCACAGAAAGCATTGTGATGTCACAGTGAGCATTGTGTGATGTCACAAAGGCCATTGTGTGATGTCACTGAAAGCATTGTGATGTCACAGTGAGCATTCTGTGACGGCACAAAGACCATTGTATTACATCACAGAAAGCATTGTGATGTCACAGTGAGCATTGTGTGACGTCACAGAGACCATTGTGTGACGTCACAGAAAGCATTGTGATGTCACAGTGAGCACTGTGTGACGACACAGAAAGCATTGTGATGTCACAGTAAGAATTGTGTGACGTCACAAAGACCATTGTGTGACGTCACAGAAATCACTGTGATGTCACAGTGAGCATTGTATGATGTCACAAAGACCGTTGTGTGACCTCACAGAAAGCATTGTGATGCCACATTGAGCATTGTGTGACGTCACAAAGACCATCGTGTGACGTCACAGAAAGCCTAGTGATGTCGCAGTGAGCATTGTGTGACGTTAGAAATAGCATTGTGTGACGTCACAGAAAGCATTGTGATGTCACAGTGAGCACTGTGTGACGTCATAAAGACCATTGTGTGATGTCACAGAAAGCATTGTGATGTCACAGTGAGCATTGTGTGACGTCACAAAGACAATTGTGTGACGTCACAGGAAGCACTGTGATGTCACAGTGAGCACTGTGTGACGACACAAAGACCATGGTGTGACGTCACAGAAGGCATGGTGATGTCACAGTGAGCATTGCGTGATGTCACAAAGGCCATTGTGTGACGTCACAGAAAGCATTGTGATGTCACAGTGAGCATTGTGTGACGTCACAGAAAGCATTGTGATGTCACAGAGAGCATTGTGTGACGTCACAAAGACCATTGTGTGACGACACAGAAAGCATTGTGATGTCACAGTGAGTACTGTGTGGCGTCACAAAGACCATTCTGTGACGTCACAGAAAGCATTGTGATGTCAAAGTGAGCAGGGTGTGATGTCACAATGACCATTGTGTGATATCACAGAAAGCATTGTGATGTCACAGTGAGCACTGTGTGACGTCACAAAGACCATTGTATGACATCTCAGAAAGCAATGTGATGTCACAGTGAGCTTTGTGTGATGTCACACTGAGCACTGTGTGATGTCACAGTGAGCACTGTGTGACATCAGAGAAAGCATTAAGATGTCACAGTGAGCATTGTGTGACATCACAGAAAGCATTGTGATGTCACAGTGAGCTTTGTGTGATGTCACAATGACCATTGTGTGACGTCACAGAAGCATTGTGATGTCACAGTGAGCACTGTGTGACGTCACAAAGACCATTGTGTGACGTCACATAGAGCATTGTGATGTCACAGTGAGCATTGTGTGATGTCACAAAGACCATAGTGTGATGTCACAGAAAGTATTGTGATGTCACACTGAGCATTGTGTGACATCACAAAGACCATTGTGTGACGTCACAAAAAGTATTGTGATGTCACAGTGAGTATTGTGTGACGTCACAAACACCATTGTGTAACATCACAGATGGCGTTGTGATTTCACAGTGAGCACTGTGAGACGTCACAAAGGCCATTGTGTGATGTCACAGAAAGCATTGTGATATCACATTGAGCACTGTGTGACATCACAAAGACCATTGTGTGACGTCAACAGAAAGCATTGTGATGTCACAGTGAGTATTGTGTGATGTCACAATAACCATTGTGTGACATCACAGAAAGCATTGTGATGTCACAATGAGCACTGTGTGACATCACAGAAAGCATTGTGATGTCACAGTAAGAATTGTGTGACGTCACAAAGACCATTGTGTGATGACACAGAAAGCATTGTGATGTCACAGTAAGAATTGTGTGACGTCACAAAGACCATTGTGTGATCACACAGAATGCATTGTGATGTCACAGTGAGCATTGTGTGACGTCACAGAAAGCATTGTGATGTCACAGTAAGAATTGTGTGATGTCACAAAGTCCATTGTGTGACGTCAGAGAAAGCATTGTGATGTCACAGTGAGCATTGTGTGATGTCACAAAGACCATTGTGTGACGTCACAGAAAGCATTGTGATGTCACAGCGAGCATTGTGTGATGTCACAAAGACCATTGTGTGACGTCACAGAAAGCATTGTGATGTCACAGTAAGCATTGTGTGACGTCAGAAAGACCATTGTGTGACGTCACAGGAAGCACTGTGATGTCACAGTGAGTACTGTGTGACGTCACAAAGACCATTGTATGGCGCCACAGAATGCATTGTGATGTCACAATGACCATTGTGTGACGTCACAAAGACCATTGTGTGACGTCACAGGAAACACTGTGATGTCACAGTGAGCATTGTGTGACGTCACAGTGAGCATTCTGTAACATCACAGAATGCATTTCGATGTCACAGTGAGCTTTGTGTGATGTCACAGTGAGCACTGTGTGATGTCACAAAGACCATTGTGTGACGTCACAGAAAGCACTGTGATGTCACAGTGAGTACTGTGTGACATCACAAAGACCATTGTGTGACGTCACAGAAAGCATTGTGATGTCACAGTGAGCATTCTGTGATGTCACAAAGACCATTCTGTGACGTCACAGAAAGCATTGTGATGTCACAGTAAGAATTGTGTGACGTCACAAAGACCATTGTGTGATGTTACAGAAAGCATTGTGATGTCACAGTGAGCATTGTGTGACGTCACAAAGACAAATGTGTGACGTCAAAGAAAGCATTGTGATGTCACAGTGAGCATTGTGTGACGTCACACAGACCATTGTGTGACATCACAGAAAGCATTAAGATGTCACAGTGGGTACTGTGTGATGTCACAAAGACCATTGTGTGACGTCACAGAAAGCATTGTGATGTCACAGTGAGCTTTGTGTGACATCACAAACACCATTGTGTGACATCACAGATGGCATTGTGATGTCACATTGAGCACTGTGTGACATCACAAAGGCCATTGTGTGACGTCACAGAAAGTATTGTGATGTCACAGTGAGTATTATGTGATGTCACAATAACCATTGTGTGACGTCACAGAAAGCATTGTGATGTCACAGTAAGAATTGTGTGACGTCACAAAGACCATTGTGTGATGACACAGAAAGCATTGTGATGTCACAGTGAGCATTGTGTGATGTCACAGTGAGCATTGTATGACATCACAGAAAGCATTGTGATGTCACAGTAAGAATTGTGTGACGTCACAAAGTCCATTGTGTGATGACACAGAAAGCATTGTGATGTCACAATGAGCACTGTGTGACATCACAGAAAGCATTGTGATGTCACAGTAAGAATTGTGTGACGTCACAAAGACCATTGTGTGACGTCACAGAAAGCATTGTGATGTCACAGTAGAGAACTGTGTGACGTCACAAAGGCCATTGTGTGACGTCACAGAAAGCATTGTGATGTCAATGTGAGCGCTGTGTGATGTCACAAAGACCACTGTGTGATGTCACAGATAGCATTGTGATGTCACAGATAGCTCTGTTTGACGTCACAAAGACCATTTTGTGACGTCACAGAAAGCATTGTGATGTCACAGAGAGCATTGTGTGACGTCAGAAAGACCATTGTGTGACATCACAGAAAGCATTAAGATGCCACAGTGAGCATGGTGTGATGTCACAGTGAGCATTGTGTGATGTGACAAAGACTATTGTGTGACGTCACAGAAAGCCTTGTGATGTCACAGTGAGCACTGTGTGACGTCACAGTGAGCATTGTGTGATGTCACATAAAGCATTGTGATGTCACAGATCGTAGTGTGTGACGTCACAAAGACCATTGTGTGACGTCAACAGAAAGCATTGTGATGTCACAGTGAGCATTGTGTGATGTCACAATGACCATTTTGTGGTGTCACAGAAAGCATTGTGATGTCACAGTGAGCACTGTGTGACGACGCAAAAACATTGTGTGACGTCACAGAAAGCATTGTGATGTCACAGAGAGCACTGTGTGACGTCACAAAGACGATTGTGTAACGTCACAGGAAGCACTGTGATGTCACAGTGAGCAATGTGTGACGTCACAAGGAAAATTGTGTGATGTCACAGAAAGCATGGTGATGTCACAGTGAGCATTGTGTGATGTCACAAAGACCATTGTGTGACCTCACAGAAAGCATTGTGATGCCACACTGAGCACTGTGTGATGTCTCAAAGACCATTGTGTGACATCACAGAAAGCATTGTGATGTCACAGTGAGCATTGTGTGATGTCACAGAAATCATTGTGATGTCACAGTGAGCATTGTGTGATGTCACAAAGGCCATTGTGTGATGTCACAGAAAGCATTGTGATGTGAGAGTGAGCACTGTGTGACATCATATAGACCGTTGTATGACATCACAGAAAGCATTGTGATGTCAGAGTGTGCTTTGTGTGATGTCACAGTGAGCACTGTGTGATGTCACAAAGACCATTGTATGACATCACAGAAAGCATTATGATGTCACAGTGAGCATTGTGTGATGTCACAGAAAGCATTGTGATGTCACAGTGAGCATTGTGTGATGTCACAAAGGCCATTGTGTGACGTCTCAGAAAGCATTGTGATGTCACAGTGAGTATTGTGTGACGTCACAAAGACCATTGTGTGACGTCACAGAAAGCATTGTGATGTCACAGTGAGCAGTCTGGGACTTCACAAAGACCATTGTGTGACGTCACAAAAAGCATTGTGATGTCACAGTGAGCATTGTGTGACGCCACAGAGACCATTGTGTGACGTCACAGAAAGCATTGTGATGTCACAGCGAGCATTGTGTGATGTCACAGAAAGCATTGTGATGTCACAGTGAGCACAGTGTGATGTCACAAAGACCATTGCGTGACATCACAGAAAGCATTAAGATGTCACAGTGAGCATTGTGTGATGTCACAGAAAGCATTGTGATGTCACAGTGAGCATTGTGTGATGTCACAAAGGCCATTGTGTGATGTCACAGAAAGCATTGTGATGTCACAGTGAGCATTCTGTGACGGCACAAAGACCATTGTATTACATCACAGAAAGCATTGTGATGTCACAGTGAGCATTGTGTGACGTCACAGAGACCATTGTGTGACGTCACAGAAAGCATTGTGATGTCACAGTGAGCACTGTGTGACGACACAGAAAGCATTGTGATGTCACAGTGAGCACTGTGTGACGACACAGAAAGCATTGTGATGTCACAGTAAGAATTGTGTGACGTCACAAAGACCATTGTGTGACGTCACAGAAATCACTGTGATGTCACAGTGAGCATTGTGTGATGTCACAAAGACCATTGTGTGACCTCACAGAAAGCATTGTGATGCCACATTGAGCATTGTGTGACGTCACAAAGACCATCGTGTGACGTCACAGAAAGCCTAGTGATGTCGCAGTGAGCATTGTGTGACGTTAGAAATAGCATTGTGTGACGTCACAGAAAGCATTGTGATGTCACAGTGAGCACTGTGTGACGTCATAAAGACCATTGTGTGACGTCACAGAAAGCATTGTGATGTCACAGTGAGCATTGTGTGACGTCACAAAGACAATTGTGTGACGTCACAGGAAGCACTGTGATGTCACAGTGAGCACTGTGTGACGACACAAAGACCATGGTGTGACGTCACAGAAGGCATGGTGATGTCACAGTGAGCATTGCGTGATGTCACAAAGGCCATTGTGTGACGTCACAGAAAGCATTGTGATGTCACAGAGAGCATTGTGTGACGTCACAAAGACCATTGTGTGACGACACAGAAAGCATTGTGATGTCACAGTGAGTACTGTGTGGCGTCACAAAGACCATTGTGTGACATCACAGAAAGTATTGTGATGTCACAGTGAGCACTGTGTGATGTCACAGTGAGTATTGTGTGACGTCACAGAAGGCATAGTGATGTCACAGTGAGTATTGTGTGACGTCACAAACACCATTGCGTGACGACACAGAAAGCATTGTGATGTCACAGTGAGCATTGTCTGATGTCACAAAGACCATTCTGTGACGTCACAGAAAGCATTGTGATGTCAAAGTGAGCAGGGTGTGATGTCACAATGACCATTGTGTGATATCACAGAAAGCATTGTGATGTCACCGTGAGCACTGTGTGACGTCACAAAGACCATTGTATGACATCTCAGAAAGCATTGTGATGTCACAGTGAGCATTGTGTGACATAAGAGAAAGCAATGTGATGTCACAGTGAGCTTTGTGTGATGTCACACTGAGCACTGTGTGATGTGACAGTGAGCACTGTGTGACATCAGAGAAAGCATTAAGATGTCACAGTGAGCATTGTGTGACATCACAGAAAGCATTGTGATGTCACAGTGAGCATAGTGTGACGTCAGAAAGACCATTGTGTGACATCATAGAAAGCATTAAGATATGACAGTGAGCATTGTGTGACATCACAGAAAGCATTGTGATGTCACAGTGAGCTTTGTGTGATGTCACAATGACCATTGTGTGACGTCACAGGAAGCATTGTGATGTCACAGTGAGCACTGTGTGACGTCACAAAGACCATTGTGTGACGTCACAGAAAGCATTGTGATGTCACAGTGAGCATTGTGTGATGTCACAAAGACCATAGTGTGATGTCACAGAAAGTATTGTGATGTCACACTGAGCATTGTGTGACATCACAAAGACCATTGTGTGACGTCACAAAAAGTATTGTGATGTCACAGTGAGTATTGTGTGACGTCACAAACACCATTGTGTAACATCACAGATGGCGTTGTGATTTCACAGTGAGCACTGTGAGACGTCACAAAGGCCATTGTGTGATGTCACAGAAAGCATTGTGATGTCACATTGAGCACTGTGTGACATCACAAAGACCATTGTGTGACGTCAACAGAAAGCATTGTGATGTCACAGTGAGTATTGTGTGATGTCACAATAACCATTGTGTGACGTCACAGAAAGCATTGTGATGTCACAATGAGCACTGTGTGACATCACAGAAAGCATTGTGATGTCACAGTAAGAATTGTGTGACGTCACAAAGACCATTGTGTGATGACACAGAAAGCATTGTGATGTCACAGTAAGAATTGTGTGACGTCACAAAGACCATTGTGTGATCACACAGAATGCATTGTGATGTCACAGTAGCATTGTGTGACGTCACAGAAAGCATTGTGATGTCACAGTAAGAATTGTGTGATGTCACAAAGTCCATAGTGTGACTTCACAGAAAGCATTGTGATGTCACAGTAAGAATCATGTGACGTCACGATGACCATTGTGTGACGTCAGAGAAAGCATTGTGATGTCACAGTGAGCATTGTGTGATGTCACAAAGACCATTGTGTGACGTCACAGAAAGCATTGTGATGTCAGAGTGAGCATTGTGTGATGTCACAAAGACCATTGTGTGACGTCACAGAAAGCATTGTGATGTCACAGTAAGCATTGTGTGACGTCAGAAAGACCATTGTGTGACGTCACAGGAAGCACTGTGATGTCACAGTGAGTACTGTGTGACGTCACAAAGACCATTGTATGGCGCCACAGAATGCATTATGATGTCACAATGACCATTGTGTGACGTCACAAAGACCATTGTGTGACGTCACAGGAAACACTGTGATGTCACAGTGAGCATTGTGTGACGTCACAGTGAGCATTCTGTAACATCACAGAATGCATTTTGATGTCACAGTGAGCTTTGTGTGATGTCACAGTGAGCACTGTGTGATGTCACAAAGACCATTGTGTGACGTCACAGAAAGCACTGTGATGTCACAGTGAGTACTGTGTGACATCACAAAGACCATTGTGTGACGTCACAGAAAGCATTGTGATGTCACAGTGAGCATTCTGTGATGTCACAAAGACCATTCTGTGACGTCACAGAAAGCATTGTGATGTCACAGTAAGAATTGTGTGACGTCACAAAGACCATTGTGTGATGTTACAGAAAGCATTGTGATGTCACAGTGAGCATTGTGTGACGTCACAAAGACAAATGTGTGACGTCAAAGAAAGCATTGTGATGTCACAGTGAGCATTGTGTGACGTCACACAGACCATTGTGTGACATCACAGAAAGCATTAAGATGTCCCAGTGGGTACTGTGTGGCGTCACAAAGACCATTGTGTGACATCACAGAAAGTATTGTGATGTCAAATTGAGCACTGTGTGATGTCACAGTGAGTATTGTGTGACGTCACAGAAGGCATAGTGATGTCACAGTGAGTATTGTGTGACGTCACAAACACCATTGCGTGACGACACAGAAAGCATTGTGATGTCACAGTGAGCATTGTGTGATGTCACAAAGACCATTCTGTGACGTCACAGAAAGCATTGTGATGTCAAAGTGAGCACTGTGTGACGTCGCAAAAACCATTGTGTGACGTCACAGGAAGCACTGTGATGTCACATTGAGCACTCTGTGATGTCACAAAGACCATTGTGTGATGTCACAGGAAGCATTGTGATGTCACAGTGAGCATTGTGTGATGTCACAAAGACCATTGTGTGACGTCACAGAAAGCATTGTGATGTCACAGTGAAAATTGTGTGATGTCACAAAGACCATTGTGTGACGTCACAGAAAGCATTGTGATGTCACAGTGAGCATTGTGTGATGTCACAAAGACCATTGTGTGACATCACAGAAAGCATTGTGATGTCATAGTGAGCATTGTGTGGTGTCACAAAGACCATTGTGTGACATCACATAAAGCATTGTGATTTCACAGTGAGCATTGTGTGACGTCACAAAGACCATTGTGTGACGTCACAGAAAGCATTGCGATGTCACAGAGAGCATTGTGTGACGTCACAAAGACCATTGTGTGACGTCACAGAAAGCATTGTGATGTCAATGTGAGTGCTGTGTGATGTCACAGTAAGCATTCTGTAACATCACAGAATGCATTGTGATGTCACAGTGAGCTTTGTGTGATGTCACAGTGAGCACTGTTTGATGTCACAAAGACCATTGTGTGACGTCACAGAAAGCATTGTGATGTCACTGTGAGCACTGTGTGACGTCACAAAGACCATTGTGTGACCTCACAGAAAGCATTGTGATGTCACAGTGAGCATTGTATCACATCACAAAGAGCATTGTGTGACATCACAGAAAGCATTGTGTGATGTCACAGTGAGCATTGTGTGATGTCACAAAGACCATTGTGTGACGACACAGGAAGCACTTTGATGTCACAGTGAACATTGTGTGACGTCACAAAGACCATTGTGTGGCGTCACAGAAAGCATGGTGATGTCACAGTGAGCATTGTGTGATGTCACAAAGACCATTTTGTGACGTCACAGAAAGCATTGTGATGTCACAGTGAGCATTGTGTGATGTCACAAAGACCATTGTGTGACGTCACAGGAAGCATGGTGTTGTCACAGTGAGCATTGTGTGACGTCACAATGACCATTGTGTGACATCACAGGAAGCATTGTGATGTCACAGTGTGCATTGTTTGATGTCACAAGACCATTGTATGACATCAGAGAAAGCATTGTGATGTCACTGTGAGCACTGTGTGATGTCACAAAGACCATTGTGTGACGTCACAGAAAGCATTGTGATGTCACAGTTAGCACTGTGTGATGTCACAGTGAGCATTGTGTGACGTCACAGAAAGCATTGTGATGTGTGATGGTTTGGGGGTTGCCCCACCCCCCACACTTTTGAATTTGCCCCAGCTAACTCAGACGGACCCTGGGAATATAGATGAAGCAATTTATTTACAGCTAGCAGAATTTACAAGCAGCTATTTACAATATATACAGTTATATACAGAAATATACAAAGGATAAACAATACAGAAGCACAACTCCCCTCCCAGAAACCTGAGTCCCCAGGAGGGGCTCTCAAACCACCACAACACCTCCCCCGGCCCCTCTCAACCTTACCTCAGTTCTCAGGAAGAAGAGAGGTGCAGCCAAGAGGTTAGGGAGCAAGGTTAGTAGGAGCAGGGTTAATGAGATGTGACCAGGTCTAAGGCAAAAGCAGGAGTGAGAGACAAAATGGAGAAAAAGTCTTTCTTCTTCCCAGAGTTCTCAGTGAGACTGTGAGAGAAGTTGACATCAATTGTTTTCATTTCACTGCCTGTTAGCTAGTTCTGTTACCAATACATTCCAGCTTGCTTCAAACTAGCACAATCCACCCCTTGTCTACTTCGCTCAGAGTATTGCTGAGAATTATCCAATCTAATCTAAACCAATATTTACACTAAAACAATATATACAAGTTCAGTTCACTCTTCAATCAGATGTAGGTGATTCAAAAGCTCAGAACAGGGACTCCCAGGTGATGCTGGGTTCGTGCTCACATACTGTAGATTCTATCGTAGATTCTCTCAGTGTTGGGCGCCGATGTTACCTAGAACAGAAAACTCCTAACAGCTTGAATTTAAACTCTCTCAGCTAAGGTTAAATTTCTCTGTGGAATACACTGAATTTCACCATTCTCCTGCATTACCCAGTAGGTATGACCAGCACCTTCAGCAGAAACCACCCCTCGGACAGGTTTCCCTTCGCCCGAAGGAGAAAATACCCAAACAGTTTTCCCTAACAGATTCTTTTCACGTACAACAGGAACTTTATCACCGTCTACTGTTTGGACCAAATCTGATTGTGCAGGTCCTGCTCTGTTTACTGAACCTCTACTATTTACCAACCAAGTAGCTTGTGCTAAATGTTTGTCCCAGTTTTTCAGAGTTCCACCCCCCATGGCTTTTAGGGTGGCTTTCAGCAAACCATTGTAGCGTTCAATCTTCCCTGAAGCTGGTGCATAGTAGGGTATGTGATAGATCCATTCAATACCATGCTCTTTGGCCCAGTTTTTCACTAGATTGTTCTTGAAATGAGTACCATTGTCTGACTCAATTCTTTCTGGAATTCCATGTCTCCACATGATCTGTCTCTCCAAGCCAAGAATGGTGTTACATGCAGTAGCATGTGGAACTGGATAGGTTTCCAACCATCCAGTGCTGGCCTCTACCATCGTCAGCACATACTGCTTGCCAGAACGAGATCGAGGTAAAGTGATATAGTCAATCTGCCAGGCTTCACCATACTTGTACTTTGACCATCTCTCACCATACCATAAGGGCTTGATTCGCTTAGCCTGCTTAATAGCAGCACAAATGCCACAGTCATAGATGACTTGGGTGATAGCGTCCATGGACAAGTCAATTGACCTATCACGAGCCCATTGGTATGTTCCATCTCTGCCTTGATGTGCAGATGAGTCATGGGCCCACCGAGCTAAGAACAACTCACCTCGGTGTTTCCAATCAAGTTCAATGTCAAGTTCAGAGTTGGTATCAACTTGAGCAATCTTAGCAGCTTGGTCTGCCTTCTGGTTATGTTGGTGTTCCTCAGTGGCTCTGCTCTTAGGCATGTGTGCATCTACATGCCGCACCTTCACTGGAGTTCTCTCCAGCCATGCATCAATGTCCTGCCATAGATCAGCACACCAAATAGGCTTTCCTTTCCTCTGCCAACCATGCTTCTTCCAGTCCTTTAGCCAACCCCATAGAGCATTGGCTACCATCCACGAGTCGGTGTAGAGGTAAAGGATAGGCCAATTCTCACGTTCAGCCACATCAAGAGCAAGTTGGACAGCTTTTACCTCAGCAAACTGACTGGATTCTCCTTCTCCATCTCTCGCTTCGGTAACTCTCCTGGTTGGACTCCAAACTGCTGACTTCCATATTCGCTTGTTCCCAACAAGACGACAGGAACCATCTGTGAACAAAGCATAGTTCTTTTCCTGATCAGAGAGATCACCATAGGGAGGAGCTTCCTCAGCACGAGTTATTTTCTCCTCTGGAGGTTTGGAACAGTCTGTGCCTTCCGGCCAGTTGGTGATCACCTCCACCAGACCAGGTCGGTCAAGATTACCCATTCGTGCTCGTTGGGTTATCAAAGCCATCCATTTAGACCAGGTTGCATCTGTGGCATGATGTGGTGATGAACCTTTGCCTTTGAACATCCAGTTAAGAACTGGCAGTCTAGGAGCTAAAAGCAATTGTGACTCAGTTCCAATCACTTCAGAAGCTGCTTTCACTCCCTCATAGGCTGCTAGAATCTCCTTCTCAGTTGCAGTGTAATTTGTCTCTGAACCTTTGTAACAACGTCCCCAGAAACCAAGTGGACGACCACGTGTCTCATTTGGAGCTCTCTGCCAAAGACTCCAAGTTGGACATTGTCACTGGCAGCCGTGTACAGAATGTTTTTAATGTCTGGACCAGATCTCACAGGTCCCAAGCCCACTGCATGGACTACTTCTCGTTTGATCTGATCAAAGGCTGCTTGTTGTTCAAGTCCCCACTCGAAATTGTTTCTCTTACGAGTCACATCATGCAGAGGTTTGACAATCTGACTGAAACCAGGAATGTGTAGTCTCCAAAATCCCACCACACCAAGAAAAGTGAGTTTCAGTGATTGTGGTTTAATGGAATAGATTCAGTTTAGCATCCTTTTGTAAAGGCCAAAGCCCACTCAAATTGGCATAAGATGGCAATGTGACCTTTTATCTCTTGCAAGGGCCCTGCAAGAGATAAAAAACACTGCCCTAAATTCTTAAAGTAGATGAAGAACTGTGGGAAAAGGCCTAAGCAGAATACTCTGAATGCAACATCTAAGGCATATCCTTGTACTATATTTAGAGGCTAGTAGTTCTTGAAGCACAATGGACAGATGCAACTCATAGCTAAGAGGTGTGATTAGAACATCGAGATCTCTGAGAACTACAGACTGAATCCAGAACTGTGGGAGCCTGAGGAGAAATACTGGACAGCTTGGTGCAGCTGCAGCTCTACAACACCAGCTGCCACGCTGAACCAATGAAGACGACGGATTTGCACTCTCCAGTGGCTGTGATGTTCGTCTGGACTTTTGGGCTTTGAACATTTGACTCACTGTCGCTTACAGGAATAGCTTTTGGGGTTGCTAGCTAAGCTTGGGTTGTTAGTTTACCAGACTATTACCACTAGCAAAAGGGTTCTTCACAGATGCATTCTCTTAACTTTAGCATTGTTAACCTGCACTTGTATCATCCATACCTGTATCAAACACGGCCTGTATAAGATCGAACGTGGGTTGCTCAAAGAAAAGAAGGGGGTATTGTGGGAAGCTTTCTCCTGCAGCGGAGCATGAAAGGTAAGCATCAGACCCTGTGATGTGAAGTGTCCTTGGAGCCTTGAGGCTCCCAGGGCCTGAGCCGGCGACTATGAGCAACGCACGCACAGCTGTCAGGGGGTGGAATCTGCCTTCCCCCGGGGCAGACGCAGCCCCAAGGGGGGCTGACCCTGGCCAGCCCCCCTGGGTGGTACTCACAGGTTGTTTACCACAGGTAACCTATCTCTGCCTTACACATAACTTGGGGCCAATCTGTACTGTCCACTTCTGCCAGCCCCAGGCTGGCTGGAAACACCTCCTCTGAACACTATATAAGACACTGCACTACCCTAATAAAGTGGTACTGATGTACTGATGCACAGATGCCTAGAAGCTGCTGTCTCGAGTCGTCAGTACCCCAATCTCGCCTCTCGCCAGCCTCCGTACCCCGACACAGAAGCACCTAAAGGTCTAACATGGGCCTTGTCACTGTCGTTTGAACTGCAGTGTCCACCCTCATTGCTAAGGAAGTTATCATAGGCTGTTTAACACAGGGGTGAATGGTGCAGCTACAAATCAACAGTGCTAAAATCAAAGGAATAAACCTGTTAGAGCTTTCATCAGTAGCATTAGTCTGGCAAGCTAACAACCCAAGCTTAGCTAACAATCCCAAAAGCTATTTCTGCAAGCGACAGTAAGTCATTCGTTCAGAAACCCAAAAGTGCAGACGAACATCACAGTCAGGAGAGTGCAGGTGTGCCACGTCTGCGCTGGCTCTGTGTGGCAGTCGACGCTGCAGACTCGCAGATCACTCAGCTGTCGAGTATTCTTCTCAGACTCCCATAGTTCTGGATTCACTCGATGTTCTCATTACACTCCTTAGCTATGAGCTGTGTCTGACTATTGTGCTTAAGAACTACTAACCTCTAAATACAATACAAAGATATGCCCTAGATGTTACTATCAGTCTATTCTACTTAGGCCTTTTCCCACAGTTCTTCATCTGCTTTCAGAATTTAGGGCAGTGGTTTTTTATCTCTTGCAGGGCCCTTGCAAGAGAAAAAAGTCACATTGCCATCTTATGCCAATTTGAGTGGGCCTTGGCCTTTACAAAGCTGTCAAACTGAACCTATTCCATTAAACCACAATCACTGAAAACTCATAAAAGTACCCAAATTCGTTAGCCATGGTCCAAACCTTAAAGATCCATACAAATACAATCATCATGTCAGTGCTTCTTTCAAGTCCTTTCACAGTTCTGCCATCTGAGCAAAACTTCTGCTCACTTTAGGGAAAAACAGGTTGGTCATAATCAGGTTGGTCTTCATCAAGGCCTGTGAAGATAAATGGTCAAACACAAGCAGATACAAGAACAAATGCAGACACATCCATTGCCTAGGCTAGCAGATCCACTGGCCTAGTCTGTATGCTGTGATTAGAAAAATCTCGAGAAGGAAAAGATTTCTTCTGCTATCCTACTGTCCTCTAACCCATATTCCCCTTTTCAATAATGCCTAAACGTACCCAAGAAAAACATCCCATAACATCCTTATGTCCTAAGTTCCCAAAACTACAAACCCTTAGTCTTAACTTATCTTACCCTAAATATCTATCAGCTATAGGAAATTCAAGAAAAGGCAAAGAAAATCCAAGAAGATAACAATACCATGGTATTCTCAGAAAAGGGAAAAGTCAGAATTGTCACAAGACTCAGTTCATGCAATTAGCAGCTGTTCCAGTAAACTTCTATACTAGTCCTGTCTTTATCTGTTATTGGGGGAAGGAGCTGACTGGCATTAGCCTACAAGTTCTATCATTCCCTGCTCCTAGTCCAGAATCTGGTTAGTGACTTGCAATGTGGATCTCAGTGCCTATACCCTCGCTGTGAGAGGCAATGCATCTGAGTTCTAGACTGTCCTGCTTGGTGGCTTCCGTGTCTGTATAAGTTTCCACCCATGGTCAGTGGCACTGGCATCTCTGCTATGTCCTAGCAATCTCCCTCTTTTTCTTTTTGCCACTGAGCAGTGGGTGCAAAAGGAATTAACCAGTAAGGCGATGGTAAATACCCCAGCCAGGAACTACTAGCTATCATTTAGAATGCAAACTGTTATCATCAGGTGACTAAAAAATACACCTGTGCGTGTCCATGCCTGTAACAGGGGCAAAAATGGTCCTAAGTCATCCTCGTCATTCTTGCTACCATTTCCATAAACTTTCTGACATCTGTCTTCAGTAGCACAGTATCACAGTACCATCAGGGTTGGAAGAGACCTCATAGGTCATCAAGTCCAACCCTTCACCACGGGGCTCAAGGTCAGACCATGGCACCAAGCGCCACGTCCAACCTTGCCTTGAACAGCTCCAGGGCACCAGGGACGGCGACTCTACCATCTCCCCGGGGAGTCCATTCCAGTATCCAATCAGTCTCCCAGTGAAGAGCTCTCTCCTCACATCTGGCAGTGTCTAAACAGCTTTGAGGCTTCGCTGCCTCCTAGCAAGGAAAAAAAATCCGTAAGAGGAGATAACTCCGGCAGAAAAAAAAATCCGTAAAAGAAACAATGGGCGGGGAGGGAACGGGGCCCCGCGGGCCCTCCACAGGTGGCTAGAGGGGGGGGAGGAGAAGGGGGAGGAGGCCAGCAGCCGCAAAGCCGCTTTTGTCCTTGGCCCTCCATCTCGCCCAACCCCCAGCTGTTTCAGGTCAGCCACCACTTGCTGTTTTCGTCCGTCTCCCATCCCACTATCGATCCTTGGTACACAACATGAAATCTACTCTGAAAACTTCCCAACTGCCGTCTGTCCTCTCAGACTCTTCAAGACAGACAGAGAAAAAAGGCAGAGGTGAAGCTGTGAGCTATCGAACTGCTAATCTCCCTGTAGCCATACAAACGCAAATTGACTAAACTCCGAAACGACTCAAGGAAACCCACAAACTCTTCCCACCCCACCGACCCCTCAGCATCCCCCTCAGTCCCCCAGCTGTTGAAGACTCGCGGGAGACCCCTCGGCTTTGGGATGCGGTCCGTTGGAGATGGGCGGGCGTGCGGCGGTGAAGGGGGCGGGTCTGAAGACTGTTCCGCCGAGCCGCGGGAAAGGGAGGGTCCCGAGCCGTCCGGTGCGGTCGCGTCTGCCGTCGGTCCATTCTCTCTTTACCGTCCGTTCCTCTGTTCCTTCAGTAACGTCTTTTACCGGCTGAAAACTAAAAGTCCGTGTCCCGTATCACGTGCAGCCAGCCGCGGGGACGCACGGGCTACAGCAGCAGATTCGACACAGTACACACAGCGGCAGGCAGCCGCCCTCCGCGCGGCAGGGCCGAAAACTTTTCCAAGCTGAGAAGCGATTGTAACTGGCTGCCGGCGGGTCGCTACGGGCAGTCGCCATCATAGGTGTGTCAGTGAGTCGCTACGGGCAGCCGCCATCATGGGTGTGTCAGTGAGTCACCACGGGCAGCCGCCATCAACTCAGTCCCAAGCGCATCTCTCCCAGCGCTCCAGCTAGACCGATCAAAAAGTCCTTAGCTTCCTACGGGCAGCCCACAGAGCTGAAGCAAGACGAGATGTCTCTCGGAGACTAAGACTCGTCAGCGGGGACAGAAAACAAAGTCATTCACATAGTGATAAACAATTGCACACGCCCAGTTCTTTTCGGGGGTCTTGCAATGCTTTGCAACGAACAATCAGCAGAGAGTTGGTGTGGTCTGCATGCCTCGCGGCAAAGTTGTGTACTCAGAGCGGCTCGCAGGCTCTGCTTCAGTCACAGATGGTACTATAAAGGCAAATCGCCGGCAACCTTGTTGCGAACCGCGTATCGCTCCTGCGGTCAACGTGGCTACAATCGGGCTACCGGGCGCGGAGGCGGGGCGGGCGGCGGGCGACATGGGTGCCCGCCAGGATCGTACGGCACGCTCATTTTCAACTCCGCCACAGAACTGGCAACCTTCCCAGCCACGCCTTTAACAGAAGCAGCTCTGCCGAGACCGAAAAACCGAACCACGGAGCCTTCTCTCTTCGGGACGCTTGGGGCGGGGGTGGAGGAGAAACCTGGCGCCGCGCATGCGTCAGAGCTGTTCGTAGCGGCCGGCAGGGCTAGGAGTAACAGAACCACCGCCGCCGCCTTGCATTCGGCTTTCATCCTTAGTAACGCGCGGAGCACCTCCCGCCGGGCGGGACTTAGCTGCGGGTCGACTCAGAGTCTGTACCGTTGCTAAGAACCGCGTCCCACAGTGCGTCTCCAACCTCCCGCTGCACTTTCGATCTTAAAATCATGGGAGGCTCTTTACTCGCATGACCCTGCGCATACGCCCGGGCCAGCAGCTCTCAGAGCTCAGTGTCCGGCGAACTTCTCTCATGAGACAAATACGCCAGCAGATGCAGTGCCCCAGCAAATCCACTGTGGGCCTTACCTGCCTTACACACGGGCTGTTCACTCCGGAAATGAACGTCCAGACTACTGCCACCTCGGGGCAGCGCTACCCGGCCCAGCGGCACCGAATGACGCTTACTCTCTCCGATACGGAGAACATCCCACAAGTTGATCGGACCCCTCTGTCTTCAGGCCAACCCTCCGGCCCCCAACGCAGTCTCACCTGCGGCCGGCTTGTGTCCTGACTCCTCTGTTCGAGTGCCAGATGTTGGGAATCACGTTCGGTGGAGCGCTATGGGAAGATGACTCTTTGTTCACCAATATGGTTAGATGGTCAAATCCACTTTATTTCCGTGATACAGTGACTTATATGCGTTCTAGCAAGAGGCGTGCTCAGCTTAAGATTGGTTACAGTCAGAGGGTCCAGGGTTACATGTAAGGTGTGCATAGGTTAACTTATCACAACATTCTAAGGGTCAGCCTCCCAGACCACCCACTCCAGCCCCCTTGGTTATCTAGTCTCTGCCCACTGCAGCTGTGTGTGGGGTGCTCAGTTGTTTACATCTCAATTTCCTAGCCTCGCTGGGAACCAAGGACGTTCTCAGCGCCAGTTACCCATGTTTATGACTTTATGTCCTCGACTGGTGAGAAATTCTTCCACAGCAAGGCGCATCAGGACCAGTTACAATAGTATGTGTCTTCCACTCTTTACCAGTTAAACTGATCTCAGCCTGTATCTTAGTTAACTCTTGAGATCCACCAGTGATTCCAAAGATAGAAATGGACTCTGTCCCTTTGCAATTTGATGGCAATAAAGTACACTGAGCACCTGTGTCAACTAAAGCCCTGTATTTCCGAACTCTTGAACTGCCAGGCCACCTAATGAATACATTCCAATAGATTCGGTTCTCTCCACTATCCCTTTCCTCCTCCTGGCTGGAGGCAGGGCACCCCTAATGCTGAACATGGCATGTGGGGTGTACACAATGATTGGTGTTGTTGTGAGAGGAACTGCAACTGTTGGAACAACTGCAGTTGCTCTCAGGAGCTGAAGAAGTGACAGCTACTTTCCTGGCATTGCTGCCTCTGTTTCTGCCACTCTGCAGTTCCCTGACCCTCTTTGAAAGAGCTGAAGTAGGTTTACCATCCCACTTGTTCATGTTCTCACCGTATGTGTCACGCAGAAGTATCCACAGTGATGCACGTGATTGCTGATGTCTAGGTGGAATTTGTCTCCTCCTGGGCTGGAATTGCCTTGCAGGAGGTGGGCGTCTGTTCCTGATAGCAGAAACATGCACCCATTCAGATGATGCAGGAATGGTATCCTTTACCAGATTGGAAATTGAGGTTGTAAGATCCTCCTTCAGTTCTTTCATGCTCTCTTTGATGCCATCTCTAATACCATCTTTAAGATCTGTAGTCATAGTCTTTATGGCACAGATTATACCAGAATGGGACAAGCTATCCTCTATCTGCCTGAGCTGGTCAGTGAATTCACCAACAGTGAAAGATCTTCCATTATCACTCCTTGCTAGAAATTTGCAGGCCAAGATGTTAGCATAGGATGAAGGAGCAAGCTTAATCAGCTTCTTCATGAGACCTGTTCCCAAAGGAATATCGTCAGGCTCATGAGTGCCATGATCTCCATAAAGCACTTCCTTCACAGCAAACTCCTTCAGAAGCTTAATTCCCTGCTCAATGGTGTTCCACTTCTTGGCAGCCCATGGCAAATCATCTCGGGAAGGATATCTCATAGCCACAGCCAACAAAAGGCGTGTCCACAAGCTAACCCTACCAAGAGGACTTGCTAGGTGTTTGTCCACTCCACTCTCCTTAGTGAGTGGTCCCAGCTGCTTGGCAGACTTGTCTCCTACCTGCAGGGCATTAGCACCAATGCCACGGCATCTCACTAGCCAGCTTAGGATTGGCTCACCTGATTCCCTTGTGTATTCCTTTCTAACTTCCCTGACCTCTCTGAGTGGATCCTTGGAGCCTTGGATGTCATCTTCCACCTCCTCTTCCACCTGTTGTTCTGGTGGTACTGAGCCTAACAGAACCTTCCTCATAGCATTCCTAAACTCATTGGAACCATCCTCTCTCCTGGCAGCTAACCTCACAGTGCTCCTCTCACTTGAGTATTGTTGTCTCAGCACATCTACAAGGTCCCGCAGACTAACTATCTCCTCCTCCTCTTGCTGCTGATCACCAGAGGTCCCCCCTCTTACATCCTCCTGTGAACCACTCTTTGTCTTAGCTTTTGCCTTAGCAGGTGCCAGAAGGGCCTGAGCAGCAACAGACTTGGACGTGTCTGCTGGAGGATTTGAATCTTTAGGAGTCTGACTTGGAGGGTTTGAATTATTGGAGGTCTGACTTGGAGCTTGTGAGTTCAAATCTGCCTTGCTTTTAACAGGAGGATTTTGATTCTGGTATGCTGGCTGGGGGTTCAAATTGGCTGAGCTGGTGTCATTAGGATTTGGACTGACTGGGCTAGCGTTACTAGCACTAGTAGGATTGTTTGCCTGTCCTGCTGGGATGCCTGCCAATCCTGACGTGTTTTGATTGTTGCTAGGAACATTCTGATTTTGGGTACCTGCCTGTGCTCCTGGGGCTCCTGCTAAACTCTGCCCATTGTTTTTGTTTTTGTTATCATTGTTTATGTTAGTGGCGGGAACATTGGCTGTGTTCCCAGCACTTGGAGAAGGAGGGGCAGAGGCTGGCAAGGGGGAAGCCGATAACTGTGTTCCCTTGTTTTGCTGTGAAAGAGACTGCTTCTGAGACACAGAATTTCTCCTAGTTCTTGCAGAAGCTGGTTTTGAATTTTTCACCAATAATGCCAAGATTAATATGAATATTAAAATCATGAGGCAAATATTAAAAACTGTGAGTAGAAAAACAGTTTTACACGAGCATGTGCCTAAGCAAACAGTTGGAATTCCTGTCTTAGGCTGAATAACTCTCATTAGAGCCATATTTAAAGCAGAATTTCCATTGATTGTCACATTATTGACCAGAGCTCCTGTAATATTCTTGGTAATATTCTCAGAGATATTAAAACCAGCATAACCAAGAATCAAATCACCCCAGCTCCAGAACATATCTGAAACCTTAGCTTTAGCCTTATTATAAGCCAGATCAATAAAATAAGCAACAATTTGACCTTTTATCCAATTAAATGCCAAGAAAACAAAACCAGACCAGAGCAATGCCCCAACCAAATACAATAGCTGCTTGATTAGCTTCATCTTAATTCCCAGAGCTAATTTCCAATCACTAAAATATCTCTAGCCCCACGTTGGGAAAGCCAATTAAAAATGTGATGGTTTGGGGGTTACCCCGCCCCTCCCACACTTTTGTATTTGCCACAGCTAACTCAGATGGACCCTGGGAATATAGATGAAGCAATTTATTTACAGCTAGCAGAATTTACAAGCTGCTATTTACAATATATACAGTTATATACAATTATATACAGAAATATACAAAGGATAAACAATACAAAAGCACAACTCCCCTCCCAGAAACCTGAGTCCCCAGGAGGGGCTCTCAAACCACCCCAACACCTCCCCCCGGCCCTCTCAACCTTACCCCAGTTCTCAGGAAGAAGAGAGGTGCAGCCAAGAGGCTAGGGAGCAAGGTTAGTGGGAGCAAGGTTAATGAGATGTGTCTCGGTCTAAGGCAAAAGCAAGAGAGAAAACAAAATGGAGAAAAAGTCTTACTTCGTCCAGGAGCTCTCAGCGAGACTGTGAGAGAAGTTGACATCAATAGTTTTCATTTCACTGCCCGTTATCTACTTCTTTTACCAAAACATTCTAGCTTGCCTCAAACTAGCACAAATCCCCTGCACCATTCTGCAGCTTTCCAGCTCCCTCACACACTGGCAAAAGAAACTTTCTCCTAGCTCCTTTGCTATGAAGCGGAAACATGTTTGGATCCTAGCCCCATTGAAGAACCATAGAAATGCCTTTGAGAAAAAGCACTCCTTCTGCTTATAGACCCAGCCAGGAATGGCCTAGCCTGGAATCCCCCACACCATTCTGCAGCTTTCCAGCTCCCTCACACACTGGCAAAAGAAACTTTCTCCTAGCTGATTTCCTTTGAAGCAGAAACACATTTACATCCTACCCCACTGAAGAACCATAGAAATGCCGTTTAGGAAAAGCACTCCTGCTTATAGACCCATCCAGGAATGGCCTAGCCTGGAATCCCCTGCACCATTCTGCAGCTTCCCAGCTGCGTCACACACTGGCAAAAGAAACTTTCTCCTAGCTGCTTTCCTTTGAAGAAGAAACACGTTTGCATTCTAGCCAATTTGATGAAGCATACAAATTCGGTGTACAAAAAGCACTCCTTCTGCTTATAGACCCAGTAAGGAAGGGCCTAGCCTGGAATCCCCTACACCGTTCTGCAGCTTTCCAGCTCCCTCACACACTGGCAAAAGAAACCTTCTCCTAGCTGCTTTCCTTTGAAGCAGAAACACGTTTACATCCTAGCCCCATTGAAGAACCATAGAAATTCGGTTTACAAAAAGCACTCCTTCTGCTTATAGACGCAGCCAGGAATGGCCTAGCCTGGAATCCTCTACACCATTCTGCAGCTTTCCAGCTGCGTCACACACTGGCAAAAGAAATTTTCTCCTAGCTGCTTTCCTTTGAAGCAGAAACACGTTTACATCCTAGCCCCACTGAAGAACCATAGAAATGCCATTGAGAAAAAGCATTCCTTCTGCTTATACACCCAGCCAAAAATGGACTAGCCTGGAATCCCCCGCATCATTCTGCAGCTTTCCAGCTCCCTCACACACTGGCAAAAGAAACTTTCTCCTAGCTGCTTTCCTTTGAAGCAGAAACACGTTTACATCCTATCACTATTGAAGAACCATAGAAATTCGGTTTACAAAAAGCACTCCTTCTGCTTATAGACCCAGCCAGGAATGGCCTAGCCTGGAATCCCCTGCAACATTCTGCAACTTTCCAGATCCCTCACACACTGGAAAAAGAAACTTTCTCCTAGCTGCTTTCCTTTGATGCAGAAACACGTTTACATCCTAGCCCCACTGAAGAACCATAGAAATGCCGTTCAGAAAAAGCACTCCTTCTGCTTATAGACCCAGCCAGGAATGGCCTAGCCTGGAATCCCCTGCTCCATTCTGCAGCTTTCCAGCTCCCTCACACACTGGCATAAGAAACTTTCTCCTAGCTGCTTTCCTTTGATGCAGAAACACGTTTACATCCTAGCCCCATTGAAGAACCATAGAAATGCCGTTCAGAAAAGGCATTCCTTCTGCTTATAGACCCAGCCAGGAATGGCCTAGCCTGGAATTCCCTACACCATTCTGCAGCTTTCCAGCTGCCTTACACACTGGCAAAAGCAACTTTCTCCTAGCTGCTTTCCTTAGAAGCAGAAACACGTTTACCTCCTATCCCTATTGAAGAACCATAGAAATGCCGTTTAGAAAAAGCACTCCTTCTGCTTATACACCCAGCCAGAAATGGCCTAGCCTGGAATCCCCTGCACCATTCTGCAGCTTTCCAGCTCCCTCACACAATGGCAAAAGAAATTTTCTCCTAGCTGCTTTCCTTTGAAGCAGAAACACATTTACATCCTAGCCCCATTGAAGAACCATAGAAATGCCGTTTAGAAAAAGCACTCCTTCTTCGTGTAGACCCAGACAGGAATGGCCTAGCCTGGAATCCCCTGCACCATTCTGCAGCTTTCCAGCTCCCTCACACACTGGCAAAAGAAACCTTCACCTAGATGCTTTCCTTTGAAGCAGAAACACGTTTACATCCTAGCCCCATTGAAGAAACATAGAAATGCCGTTCAGAAAAAGCACTCCTTCTGCTTATAGATCCAGCCAGGAATGGCCTATCCTGGAATCCCCTGCACCATTCTGCAGCTTTCCAGCTCCCTCACAAACTGGCAAAAGAAACTTTCACCTAGATGTTTTCCTTTGAAGCAGAAACAAGTTTACATCCTAGCCCAATTGAAGAACCATAGAAATGCCATTTAGAAAAAAAGCACTCCTTCAGCTTATAGACCCAGCTAGGAATGGCCTAGCCTGGAATCCCCTGCACCATTCTGCAGCTTTCCAGCTCCCTCACTCACTGGGAAAAGAAACTTTCTCCTAGCTGCTTTCCTTTGAAGCAGAAACACCTTTACATCCTAGCCCCATTGAAGAACCATAGAAATTCGCTTTACAAAAAGTACTCCTTTTGCTTATAGACCCAGCCAGGAATGGCCTAGCCTGGAATCCCCTACACCATTCTGCAGCTTTCCAGCTCCCTCACACACTGGCAAAAGAAACTTTCTCCTAGCTGCTTTCCTTACAAACAGAAACACCTTTACATCCTAGCCCCATTGAAGAACCATAGAAATGCCATTTAGAAAAAGCACTCCTTCTGCTTATAGACCCAGCCAGGAATGGCCCAGCCTGGAATCCCCTGCACCATTCTGCAGCTTTCCAGCTCCCTCACACACTGGCAAAAGAAACTTTCTCCTAGCTGCTTTCCTTTGAAGCAGAAACATCTTTGGATCCTAGACCCATTGGAGAGCCATAAAAATTCGGTTTAGAAAAAGCACTCCTTCTGCTTATAGACGCAGCCAAAAATGGCCTAGCCTGGAATCCCCTGCACCATTCTGCAGCTTTCCAGCTCCCTCACACACTGGCAAAAGAAACTTTCTCCTAGCTGCTTTCCTTTGAAGCAGAAACACGTTTACATCCTAGCCCCATTGAAGAACCATAGAATTTCGCTTTACAAAAAGCATTCCTTCTGCTTATAGACCCAGCCAGGAATGGCCTAGCCTGGAATCCCCTACACCATTCTGCAGCTTTCCAGCTGCGTCACACACAGGCAAAAGAAACTTTCTCCTAGCTGCTTTCCTTTGAAGCAGAAACACGTTTACATCCTAGCCCCATTGGGGAACTATAGAAATGCAGTTTAGAAAAAGCACTCCTTCTGCTTATAGACCCAGCCAGGAATGGCCTAGCCTGGAATCCCCTGCACCATTCTGCAGCTTTCCAGCTCCCTCACACACTGGCAAAAGAAACTTTCTCCTAGCTGCTTTCCTTTGAAGCAGAAACACGTTTACATCCTAGCCCCATTGAAGAACCATAGAAATGCCGTTTAGAAAAAGCACTCCTTCGGCTTATAGACCCAGCCAGGAATGGCCTAGCCTGGAATCCCCTGCACCATTCTGCAGCTTTCCAGCTCCCTGAAACACTGGGAAAAGAAACCTTCACCCAGATGCTTTCCTTTGAAGCAGAAACACATTTACATCCTAGCCCAATTGAGGAACCATAGAAATTCGCTTTACAAAAAGCACTCCTTCTGCTTATAGACCCAGTCAGGAATGACCCAGCCTGGAATCCCCTACACCATTCTGCAGCTTTCCAGCTGCGTCACACACTGGCAAAAGAAACTTTCTCCTAGCTGCTTTCCTTTGAAGCAGAAACACGTTTACATCCTATCCCTATTGAAGACCCATAGAAATTTGCTTTACAAAAAGCACTCCTTCTGCTTATAGACCCAGTCAGGAATGGCCTATCCTGGAATCCCCTGCACCATTCTGCAGCTTTCCAGCTCCCTCACACACTGGCAAAAGAAACTTTCTCCTAGCTGCGTTCTTTGAAGCAGAAACACGTTTACATCCTAGCCCCATTGAAGAAACATAGAAATTCGGTTTACAAAAAGCACTCCTTCTGCTTATAGACCCAACCAGGAATGGCCTAGCCTGGAATCCCCTACACCATTCTGCAGCTTTCCAGCTCCCTCACACACTGGCCAAAGAAACTTTCTCCTAGCTGCTTTCCTTTGAATCAGAAACACGTTTACATCCTAGCCCCATTGAAGAACCATAGAAATGCCGTTTAGAAAAAGCACTCCTTCTGAGTGTAGAATCAGCCAGGAATGGCCTATCCTGGAATCCCCTGCACCATTCTGCAGCTTTCCAGCTCCCTCAAACACTGGAAAAAGAAACCTTCTCCCAGATGCTTTCCTTTGAAGCAGAAACACGTTTACATCCTATCCCTATTGAAGAAACATAGAAATTCGCTTTACAAAAAGCACTCCTTCTGCTTATAGACCCAACCAGGAATGGCCTAGCCTGGAATCCCCTACACCATTCTGCAGCTTTCCAGCTCCCTCACACACTGGCAAAAGAAACTTTCT
This sequence comes from Pogoniulus pusillus, assembly GCF_015220805.1. Taxonomy (NCBI): domain Eukaryota; kingdom Metazoa; phylum Chordata; class Aves; order Piciformes; family Lybiidae; genus Pogoniulus; species Pogoniulus pusillus. The sequence continues at coordinate 15,680,049 of NC_087296.1, read as the reverse complement.
CCTAGCTGCTTTCCTTAGAAGCAGAAACACGTTTACCTCCTATCCCTATTGAAGAACCATAGAAATGCCGTTTAGAAAAAGCACTCCTTCTGCTTATAGACCCAGCCAGGAATGGCCTAGCCTGGAATCCCCTGCACCATTCTGCAACTTTCCAGATCCCTCACACACTGGAAAAAGAAACTTTCTCCTAGCTGCTTTCCTTTGAAGCAGAAACACGTTTACATCCTAGCCCCATTGAAGAACCATAGAAATTCGGTTTAGAAAAAGCATTCCTTCTGCTTATAGACCCAGCCAGGAATGGCCTAGCCTGGAATGCCCTGCACCATTCTGCAGCTTTCCAGCTCCCTCACACACTGGAAAAAGAAACCTTCTCCCAGATGCTTTCCTTTGAAGCAGAAACACATTTACATCCTATCCCTATTGAAGAAACATAGAAATTCGCTTTACAAAAAGCACTCCTTCTGCTTATAGACCCAGTCAGAAATGGCCTAGCCTGGAATCCCCTGCAACATTCTGCAGCTTTCCAGCTGCATCACACACTGGCAAAAGAAACTTTCTCCTAGCTGCTTTCCTTTGAAGCAGAAACACGTTTACATCCTAGCCCCATTGAAGAACCATAGAAATGCCTTTTAGAAAAAGCACTCCTTCTGCTTATAGACCCAGCCAGGAATGGCCTAGCCTGGAATCCCCCGCACCATTCTGCAGCTTTCCAGCTCCCTCACACACTGGCAAAAGAAACTTTCTCCTAGCTGCTTTCCTTTGAAGCAGAAACATCTTTGGATCCTAGACCCATTGGAGAGCCATAAAAATTCGGTTTAGAAAAAGCACTCCTTCTGCTTATAGACGCAGCCAAAAATGGCCTAGCCTGGAATCCCCTGCACCATTCTGCAGCTTTCCAGCTCCCTCACACACTGGCAAAAGAAACTTTCTCCTAGCTGCTTTCCTTTGAAGCAGAAACACGTTTACATCCTAGCCCCATTGAAGAACCATAGAATTTCGCTTTACAAAAAGCATTCCTTCTGCTTATAGACCCAGCCAGGAATGGCCTAGCCTGGAATCCCCTGCACCAGGAAGGGAGCAGACCTCCCTGTGGGATGGATTGGGACAACAAATGCGTCCCTCTGTCCTCCTCAAGACTGAGTCCCCAACAATTATAACCCTTCTCTTTTTCTTGGTTTTGGTGGAGCCAGTAAACACAGTTGGTGGGGACTGCTCCACCCTAGGCATCATCCCAGTTGGATGCTTCTCAGCCCTCTCATCCTCCCTGCCCTCTGCATGCAGGGCCTCATACTTGTTGTGCAAGGACAATGGAAGAGCAAATCAGCACTCTGTGCACTCACTGCCTGACAAAGCTAATCCCCTGCTGTACAATTATTCTTTATATACCCAGTTAAAACAAAGGGAAGAAGTTAGCTGCAGAAAACAGTAGCAAGGCTGTGTGCAGAACTTGCCTTGATAAGTGCAAAGGGAAGGAAAGCTGAATTAGCTTATCCACTCCCTGCCAGCAGAGCCAAACTTCTCCTTGGAACAGCTTTCTTATCCCACAGGCAGCAGCAGCAGTGGTTTCCCTCTCCAGGTTTACTCCAGGTAGCAGAGGGGTTTCTTTCAGGAAGCTACTCTAAGCATTGCTAAGCAGCAAGCTGGAGTTGCAGAGCAGGCAGCTTGTTTGCTTGGGGGGGAAATGACAAACTGGCTGTGATCAGAAGAATCACATCTCACTTTAGCAAGATTTATTGCAGCTCCAAACTGAGATCAGTTCCTTGGTACAAAAAAAGAAGGAAGGGAGAAATCATAGAATCACAGAATCAAGCAGGTTGGATTGGTTGATTCCATGATTCTCACCTGGTTAATTCTATGATTCTGATTCCAACCTCATTGATTCTGTGATTCTGTGACTCCAACCTGGTTAATTCTATGATTTTGTTATTCCAACCTGTTTAATTCTATGATTCTTTTATTCCAATCTCATTGATTCTATGATTCTGTTATTCCAACCTGGTTGATTCTATGATTCTGATTCCAACCTCGTTGCTACTATGATTCTATGATTCTATGATTCCAACCTGGTTGATTCTATGATTCCAACCTGGTTAATTCTACGATTCTATGATTCCAACCTGGTTAATTCTATGATTCCAACCTCATTAATTCTATGATTCTAACCTTGTTAATAATATGATTCTATGATTCCATCCTGGTTGATTCTATGATTCCAACCTTGTTGATGCTATGGTTCCACCCTGGTTGATTCTCTGGTTCTATATATATGTTAACAAACCTTATGAGTGTGCAATAAATACACAGCTCCTAACGAGCTAAATAAACATTCCCTGCACTCCCTGCATGGCAAAGCTAATCCCCTGCTGTCTGTTATCAAGTATTTCCAACTGCCCACTTTTCCCTAATACCCTTTCCACAAAGCAATGGCAGAGCTTGACTACCTTGGGAGCAGCCCAGCTGACCTAGAGCAGAGTATTGCTTCAAAGAAGCAGCCTTTTAATTCTATCCTCGTTCTGCTGTATACCCAAGATTGTAAAATTCCTGGAGAGGAGGCTAAGTAATTAAACAGCAATTTAAGTGTGGATTTATGAAATCAATTAGATTCACCAAAGTAATTTGAGGCACAGTGCAGCTACTCTGAGCACGGTAAGTGTATAAAAAATTAAACTAGGTGCTTGTGAGTGTGGCAAAGTTTCTAATGGGAATTTGTCTTGGTTATAATAGTAAAGGTGATTGATTCTCCATGTCATGGCAAGCTTATCCTGTAAGTGATTTTTATTCTAACAGCACCTCAGAGGTAGACCATTTTCACTTCTGATGACTGGGGAATCTCTATGCATAGTAAAAGATTTAATAAACTGATGCAAATTTATACCAGGGGTTCAAATGCTTCTGTGTTTTTCATCTAAAGCAAGCAGTAACTGGGCTGAGAAAGCTGCACTCTGCCTTTCCATGTACATCACCTTACAGTTCTCTGTCCAATGTCCTATGGAATTATAGAATCACAGAATCAGTCAGGCTTGGAAGAGACCACAAGGATCTGCTCCACATTGCACAGGCCCAACTCTTTCAGTCTGCAGCCCTCTGAGCATCCTCCTGGCCCTGCTCTGGACACTCTCCAGCATCTCCACATCTCTCTTGTCCCAGGGGCTCCAGAACTGGATGCAGTACTCCAGGGGGGGTCTCAGCAGAGCACAGCAGAGGAGGAGAATCACTTCCCTGGTCCTGCTGGCCACACTTCTGCTGCTGCAGCCCAGGCTCTGCTTGGCTTTCTGGGCTGCAAGTGCACACTGCTGGCTCCTGTTGAGCTTCTCCTCCACCAGCTCCACCAGCACCCCCAAGTCCCTCTCCTCAGGGCTGCTCTCCAGCCAGTGCTGAGTGTTGATCCATGAGAGTTTGCAATGCAGTATTTTTCCCCCTTATTAAACACCAGCATAAGTTCTCTGCCTGCAGAAATGCAGATCAGGCTTCACATGTATAAAGAAGCTCATTTTACTTAGATGACCAGAATGGGCTCTTTGGAAAGTTCTGTTATCTAACAAGTCACACATCCAGCATGAAGAGAGTGGATGAGGTATGAGTGTGCAAGGTCTGGGAATGACTCCTTCACTGCACTTTAGAGGCTCAAAACAAATCCCATTCAGCTCAGTCATTACAAATGTCACTCTGACATATTGTTGAGCATTTGGGAACCAGAGGAGCTGAAAATTACAGTAATAGATGGTGGGGATGGGAATTATGGACCATTTCTTTTAGATAATCACTGATGGGTTTGGGTTTTCATGCTAAAAAGAGTAAAAAATCAATGCATTAACACTATGGTAGTGGATGATAATTGCTCAACTTTGCAGCTGATGGGGCAAATTTCTTCAAGTCTGACTTGCACTCCAGTTTGATTTCATTTCATGTCTGGTCTCAAGTGGTTTTCTGTTTGCTTATGAGCAGAGTGTGCAACGAGAGAGAAGACTGAGAAGTGACCTTACCAATGTTAGAAGGAAGTTCTTCCCAGAGAGAGTGATTGGCATTGGAATGGGCTGCCCAGGGAGGTGGTGTAGTCACCATCCCTGGAGGTGTTCAAGAAAAGCCTGGATGAGGCACTTAGTGCCATGGTCTGGTTGATTAGAGAGGGCTGTGTGCTAGGTTGGACTGGATGAGCTTGGAGCTCTCTCCCAACCTGCTTGATTCTATGATTATAATCTATAGGGGAACTATGAGTTAAAATTCTGAATGCTGTGGGAATGAAGCCTAAGTTTGCTGCCTGGAAGGTGCCATTGGGCAGAGGGCTTGCACCTTGTTAATTAACTGTAGTTGTAACTAACTGACATCAGTTGCTTTAAAATTCAGCTGTAGGGCCCTTATGAATATTTGGTTTCATCCTTTCCTCAAAAGAGACATCCTGAGCAAGAGACTCATCTCTGCTGTCACCCCTTCTGTGTGCAAAGTAGGCATTGCTCCTTCCCTCTCTGAGAACACGTTGGCTTAGGAAGTGCTTTCTCATCACTCAGTAAAAAATTTCTTCATTTTTATCTATCTTTATTTCTTTTTTCATGAGTGAAGTATTCCTGGTTAGATCATGAAAAGAGTTGACTTCCTCTGGACTTCCATCAGGACACTTCAGGGATCACACTTCCCCTACAAGTGCGTGGAAGCTGCAGAGTTCTCTTCTGAATCCCTGGGAAGGGGCAGACCCAGCTGAATCTCTATCTGCTCTCTGAAACCTCTAAAGGCCCTTTCTGTAACCACAGTCATCACAGTATCACAGTATTATCAGGGTTGGAAGAGACCTCACAGATCATCAAGTCCAACCCTTTACCACAGAGCTCAAGGCCAGACCATGGCACCAAGTGCCACGTCCAATCCTGCCTTGAGCTGCCCCAGGGATGGTGACTCCACCACCTCCCCAGGCAGCCCATTCCAGTGTCCAATGACTCTCTCAGTGAAGAACTTTCTCCTCACCTCCAGCCTAAATCTCCCCTGGCACAGCCTGAGGCTGTGTCCTCTCGTTCTGGTGCTGACCACCTGAGAGAAGAGAGCAACCTCCTCCTGGCCACAACCACCCCTCAGGTAGTTGCAGACAGCAATAAGGTCTGCCCTGAGCCTCCTCTTCTCCAGGCTAACCAATCCCAGCTCCCTCAGCCTCTCCTCATAGGGCTGTGCTCAAGGCCTCTCCCCAGCCTCATCACCCTTCTCTGGACACACTCAAGCATGACACAAAGCAAAGAAGACCTCTCTCTACCATTAACCTTTGAGGTTTTCTCTCTGGTATAGCCTACAGGATCACAGGATCAGAGGATGATAGGAATTGGAAGGGATCCAAGGAGATCATTATGTCCAACCCCCCTGCCATAGCAGGACCACACAATCTAGCTCAGGGCACACAGGAACACATCCAGACATGCCTTGAAAGGCTCCAGAGAACTCCACAGCCTCTCTGGGCAGCCTGTGCCAGGGCTCTGGGACCCTTCCTGGCAAGAAGTTGTCCCTTGTGTTGAGCTGGAACCTCCTGTGCTGCAGCTTCCATCCATTGCTCCTTGTCCTATCCCAGGGAGCAGTGAGCAGAGCCTGTCCCCCCCTCTTCTGACCCCCAGCCCTCAGATACTTATAAACATTGATTAAATCCCCTCTGAGTCTTCTCTTCTCCAGACTGAGCAGCCCCAGGTCCCTCAGCCTCTCAATGTTCCAGTCCCCTCATCATTGTCATAGCCCTCTGCTGGACCTTCTCCAGCAGATCCCTGTCCCTCTTCAATTGGGGAGCCCAAAACTGAATGCAGGATTCAAACTGAGGTCTCAGCAGGGATGGAACCTCACATCAACACTACAGGTAAGGTCTTTAACACACTACAGAGGCAGTTTGCTGTTTCGTCTGGTTGCCATGAAGTAATCTTGAGCTGTGCAGTGTGATTGTTTGCATTTCCAGCCTCCTAGGAAGCTCTCAGTCTTTCTGACTCCGATGGCTTTCATTTCACCTTATGATCCACATTCATTTCCACTGCCCCTCACAGGAGCACATTCATGTAACCATAGCCCAGCCTGGAAGGGATATTTGACATGCAGTTAACACCCAGCATGATTTATGCAGATGAATGCAGCATCCTGAGGTGCTGTCAGGCTTGCTCATTATTTTTTGTGCTGTTTAGGACATGAATCATTGCAGTGATCAAGACTTTTGCTGGGGCAAGTTTGATTCCAAACACTGCTGGCAGTCAGTTGATAATAAGGGATAAATGGTTCCTCTTTCCCTCAGATTTGTTATCCTCCAGTGGAATAAGTTTGATGATGTGTGGTAATGGTGCATAGCACTTAAGATTTTTATGTGAAATTCTGTTTATCAGCAGCTCTGGATCTTGCTGCACACAGTCACAACACCTTGCTTCCAGCAGGCTAATAGAGCAGCATTCTAATTGCTTCTGGATCTGCTGGAGGGTAGCAGAGCCCTGCAGAGGGACCTGGCCAGGCTGGATGGGTGGGCAGAGGCACCCTGCAGAGGGATGAGACTGAAGAAGGCCAAGGGCAGGGTTCTGCACTTTGGCCACAACAACCCCAAGCAGCACTACAGGCTGGGGCCAGAGTGGCTGAGAGCAGCCAGGCAGAGAGGAGCTGAAGAGGAGGCAGCAGTGTGCTCAGGTGGGCAGCAAAGCCAGTGGCATCCTGGGCTGGCTCAGGAGCAGTGTAGGCAGCAGGACAAGGGAGGTTCTTCTGCCCCTGTGCTCAGCACTGCTCAGGCCACCCCTGCAGTGCTGTGTCCAGTTCTGGGCTCCTCCACTGCAGAGAGATGTTGAGGTGCTGGAAGGTGCCCAGAGAAGGGCAGCAAGGCTGGGGAGGGGCCTGGAGCACAGCCCTGTGAGGAGAGGCTGAGGGAGCTGGGGGTGTGCAGCCTGCAGAAGAGGAGGCTCAGGGCAGAGCTCATTGCTGTCTGCAGCTGCCTGCAGGGAGGCTGGAGCCAGGTGGGGTTGGGCTCTGCTGCCAGGCAGCCAGCACCATAACAAGGGGACAGAGCCTCAAGCTGTGCCAGGGCAGGTCTGGGCTGGATGTCAAGAGGAAGTTGTTGGCAGAGAGAGTGATTGGCATTGGAATGGGCTGCCCAAGGAGGTGGTGGAGTGGCCGTGGCTGGAGGTGTTGAAGCCAAGCCTGGCTGAGTTACTTAGTGCCATGGTCTGGTTGATTGGACAGGGCTGGGTGCTAGGCTGGGCTGGATGAGCTTGGAGGTCTCTGCCAACCTGCTTGATTCTGTGCTTCTCTGATAACAGCCCCACATCTCTCACAACCATCTCCAGCACCTAAGTGATGCTAGCTGAGGAAGCTGGAGAGTTCTGATGAGAAGCTAACAGGATCATGCTGGTCTTTATCTGAAAGGAAGCAAAGTGCTGAGGCCAGCAGGCTCGAGGAGATAAATTGCCAGAGTTTTTTTGGTTTTTTTTTTTTGATTCTCATTTCTTTGCTGCAGGGCTGCAGAGGTGACTTTGAGCAGGAACTTCTCTGCATGCACTTGGTTGTAATAAAGGGGAAACAATGTAAAAGGTCATATCCAAGCATGACAAAAGATTGAGGTGCACTGGGAGTAAGGTTAACAAACTATTTTCATTAAATTCTGGTTTGGATGTCCTAGCAATTCTAAGGGACACTTCAGGTCATGAGTGGCAACAGGTGAGAGAGCACTGAATTAAGGCTCAGAAACATTGAAGCCTCACTCCAGTTGTGGCACTGAGGCATCTTAATGGCAAGAGAGGTCTCTGAATGAACTGTGAATGGTTTAATCCTAGAATCATAATATCATAAAATCAAAGAATCATAAAATCATAGAAGCATAGAATCATAGAATCAATCAGGTTGGAAGAGATCTCCAAGATCAGCCCCATCCAATCATAGAATCATAGGAGCATAGAAACATAGAATCAACCAGGTTGGAAGAGACCTCCAAGAGCAGCCCTATCAAAGTGTAGAAACATAGAATCATAGGGTCATAGAATCAACCAGTTTGAAAGAGACCTTCAAGATCAGCTCTATCCAGTCATAGAATAATAGAATCATAGAATCACAGAATCAGTCAGGGTTGGAAAGGACCACAAGGATCAGTCAGTTCCAAGCCCCCTGCCATGCCCAGGGACACCTCACACTAGATCAGACTGGCTAAAGCCACATCCAGCCTGGCCTTAAACATCTCCAGGAATGAGGCTTCCACCACCTCATTGCACAACCCCTTCCAGGCTCTCACCACCCTCATGCTGAACAACTTCTTCCTAACCTCCAGCCTGAATCTCCCCATTTCCAGCTTGGTTCCATTCCCCCCAGTCCTATCACTGCCTGACAGCCTAAAAAGTCCCTCCCCAGCTTTCTTGGAGACCCCTTTAAGGTACTGAAAGCTCACAATGAGGTCACCTGGGAGCCTTCTCCTCTCCAAACTGAACAGCCCCAACTCCCTCAGCCTCTCCTCACATCAGAGCAGCTCCATCCCTCTGCTCATCCTCATGGCCCTGCCCTGGACACATTAAACTGCAGCCCATTTCAGATCTGATAACCTGATTCTTCTCCCCTACTCTTCTAGGTTGGCAGGGTCATGTTCTAAGCTATTTTTTGTGGCCATAGAAGTTTCTTACTGCTTTGAAGATTGTGCAAGTCAGCTGTTTAAAGCTAATCCATCAAACATCTATTCCTCCTTTAAAAGAGGCACAGCTCCATATATCCATAGAATTGTTTTGATTGGAAGAGACCTCCAAGATCACCGAGTCCAACTCACCAACCCAACCCTGCCACGGCCACCCAACTGCATCCCCAGATGCCATGGCCACAGGTTTCCTGAACGCCTCCAGGGATGGGGACTCCACCGCCTCCCTGGGCAGCCTGTGCCAATCCCTGACCACTCTTGTAGCAAACAAATTCTTCCTCATCTCCAATCTGACCCTCCCCCAGCACCATTTCAGGCCATTTCCTCTCCTTCTGTCTCAGGGTAATAGAGAGAAGAGCCCAACCCCCACCTCACTCCAACCTCCTTTTAGGGAGTTGAAGAGGTCAATGAGGTCTGCCCACAGCCTCCTTTTTCCCACACTAAACACCTCCAGTTCCCTCACCACGCCTGTGCTCCACACCCTTTGCCAACTTTCTTGCCCTTCTCTGGACCCATGCCGGCCTCTCAATATGCTGCTAAGAGCCAGGGCCCAAAACTCAACAACTCTTTGAGGTCTAGCTTCACCAGAGCTCAGTAAAGGGGGACAATCCCTGCCCTGCTCCTGCTGGCCACACCACTGATGATCCAGGCCAGCATGCTGCTGGCCTTCTTGGCCACCTGAGCACACTGCTGGCTCATCTTCAGTTGCCTGCTGATCAACACCCCCAGGGCCTTTTCTGATGGGCACTTTCCAGCCACTCTGCCCCAAGCCTGCAGCATCCACGGGGTTGTTGTGACTGTGCTAGTTAGAAGCAAGCTGGAATGTTTTGGTAAAAGAACTTGATAACAGGCACTGGAATGAAAACATGGTGTCTCCTTCTCTCACAGTCACACTGAGAACTCTGGGAAGAAGAAGTAAATTTTCTCCATTTTGTCTTTCACTTCTGCCTTTGCCTTCAGACCTGGTCACATCTCATTAACCTTGCTCCTACTAACCTTGCTCCCTAACCTCTTGGCCGCACCTCTCTTCTTCCTGAGAACTGGGGTAAGGTTGAGAGGGGCCGGGGGAGGTGTTGGGGTGGTTTGAAAGCCCCTCCTGGGGACTCAGGTTTCTGGGAGGGGAGTTGTGCTTTTGTATTGTTTATCCCTTGTATATTTCTGTATATAATTGTATATAACTGTATATATTGTAAATAGCTGCTTGTAAATTCTGCTAGCTGTAAATAAATTGCTTCATCTATATTCCCAGGGTCCGTCTGAGTTAGCTGGGGCAAATACAAAGTGTGGGAGGGGCGGGTAAGAGCCCAAACCATCACATTTTTAATTGGCACCCAACGTGGGGCTAGAGATATTTGAGTGATTGGAAATTAGCTCTGGGAATTAAGATGAAGCTAATCAAGCAGCTATTGTATTTGGTTGGGGCATTGCTCTGGTCTGGTTTTGTTTTCTTGGCATTTAGTTGGATAAAAGCTCAAATTGTTGCTTATTTTATTGATCTGGCTTATAATAAGGCTAAAGCTAAGGTTTCAGATATGTTCTGGAGCTGGGGTGATTTGATTCTTGGTTATGCTGGTTTTAATATCTCTGAGAATATTACCAAGAATATTACAGGAGCTCTGGTCAATAATGTGACAATCAATGGAAATTCTGCTTTAAATATGGCTCTAATGAGAGTTATTCAGCCTAAGACAGGAATTCCAACTGTTTGCTTAGGCACATGCTCGTGTAAAACTGTTTTGCTACTCACAATTTTTAATATTTGCCTCATGATTTTAATATTCATATTAATCTTGGCATTATTGGTGAAAAATTCAAAACCAGCTTCTGTAAGAACTAGGAGAAATTCTGTGTCTCAGAAGCAGTCTCTTTCACAGCAAAACAAGGGAACACAGTTATCGGCTTCCCCCTTGCCAGCCTCTCCACCCTCCTCTGTAGGTTCTGGGAACACGGCCAATGTTCCCGCCAGTAACATAAACTATAACAATGATAACAAAAACAACGGGCAGAGTTTGGCAGGCGTCTCAGGAGTACCGGCAGGTACCCAAGGTCAGAGTGTTTCTAATAACAATAACAATCCACAGAGTTTGGCAGGAGCCCCAGGAGCACAGACAGGTACCCAAAATCAGAATGTTCCTAGCAAAAATGATAACACGTCAGGGTTGGCAGGCATCCTAGGAGGACAGGCAAATAATCCCACTAATGCTAATAACACTGCTAATGCTGGTAACGCTAGCCCAGTCAGTCCAAATCCTAATGACGCCAGCTCAGCCAATTCGAACCCCCAGCCAGCAGACCAGAACCAAAATCCTCCTGTTAAAAGCAAGGCAGATTTGAACTCACAAGCTCCAGGTCAGACCCCTAATGATTCAAATGCTCCAGGTCAGACCCCCAATGATTCAAACCCTCCAGGTCAGACCCCTAATGATTCAAATCCTCCAGCAGATATGTCCAAGTCTGTTGCTGGTCAGGCTTTTCTGGCACCTGCTAAGGCAAAAGCTAAGACAAAGTGTGGTTCACAGGAGGATGTAAAAGAGGGGACCTCTAGTGATCAGCAAGGAGAAGAGGAGGAGGAGATAGTTAGTCTGTGAGACCTTGTAGATATGCTGAGACAACAATACTCAAGTGAGAGGAGTGCTGTGAGGTTAGCTGCCAAGAGAGAGGATGGTTCCAATGAGTTTAGGAATGCTATGAGGAAGATTGTGTTAGGCCAGGCACCACCAGAACAACAGGAGGAAGAGGAAGTGGAAGATGACATCCAGGGCTCCAAGGATCCTCTCAGAGAGGTCAGGGAAGTTAGGAAGGAATACACAAGGGAATCAGGTGAGCCAATCTTAAGATGGCTAGTGAGATGCCGTGGCATTGGTGCTAATGCCCTGCAGGTAGGAGACAAGTCTGCCAAGCAGCTGGGACCACTCACTAAGGAGAGAGTCATTGGACACTGGAATGGGCTGCCCAGGGAGGTGGTGGAGTCGCCGTCCCTGGAGCTGTTCAAGGCAAGATTGGACGTGGCACTTGGTGCCATGGTCTAGCCTTGAGCTCTGTGGTAAAGGGTTGGACTTGATTTGTGAGGTCTCTTCCAACCCTGATGATACTATGATATTGTGATCTTTGGGCACATGGGAACTGCCAGTTCCTGTGCCTTCAAAAGCTCCTGTTTAAAGTAGGTCCAACCATCCTGGACCCCCTTGTTTTTAAGGACTGCTGCCCAGGGGACTCTGGAAATAAGTTTCTTAAGCAAATTAAAGTTTGCCCTCCAAAAGTCCAAGGTGTGGGTTTTGTTGTAGTGCCTCCCTATCTCCCTGCATATTGAAAACTCCACTATCTCACATCCAGCTGCAACCTCCTGGGCTCAACTTAGAGCTCACTGCCCCACGTTCTGTGACTGAGCACTGCTGACAAGAGTCCGGCCCCATCCTCCTGGCCCCTACCCTTTCGCTCCTCATGAGTGTTCATCACCTCCCCTCAGGCTGCTCTTCTCCAGGCTCAGCAGCCCCAGGGCTCTCAGCTTTTCCTCCTCACACAGCTGCTCCAGGCCCTCATCACCTCTGGCACCTCTACTGGACTCTCTCCAGTAGTTTCCTGTCTCTCTTCAACTGGCGAGCCCACAACTGGACTCAGCACGCCAGGGCTGGCCTCGCTAAGACAGAGCACAGGGGAAGGAGAACCTCCCTCAACCTGCTGCTCACACTCAGCACGCACCTCAGCATCCTGCTAGCCTTCTCAGCCACAAGTGCACACTGCTGGCTCCTGCTGAGCTTGGTGGCCTCTGCCTTTGCTCAGCTGCAGGGCTTCATTTGCAGCAGACATCTTCAAAGGCAGCTCAGAACAACCCTCTGGGGCAGAGCTCCAAACCATGGCAAACCGGCACAGACAGGCTGCAGAGACACTTGCGAGTCCGACAGCCTCAGCGTGCTTCCATTCTCCAGTGCTGCCATGCAGCAAACCTGTGTCCTATGCACTTAGGAGCTCCACATGAGGAAGGACAAACTCCACCCCCTGCCAACTGGAAAAGGCCAAACTGCACTCACCCTGCTGGCTGCCACGCTCCACACCACAGCAAGGGGATGAGCGGCAGGGGCAGACCATGAGGACCGGCCGCGCTTGCTTCGCTTTCCATGCACATCCAGCTTCAGACATGTCCCCCTAGAAGCTGAAGAGTCTTCACCAGTCTAGAAAAAAGAGAAAAACAGCATTGAAAGAAAGCAAAGAGACGGGGGTGGATTACTGCCTGAATTTCTGACTGCTGGGGGCTTTGGCCCCCATGTTTATGGAGCTCAAACTGAAGTTTGGGGAGCAGAGCAGAAATGTTCATTTAAGCCTCTCGATCTGGTCACACTGTGGGAAAAAAAAGTAGCCTTTCTCTGGTAAGGAAGTCAAAAGGGAAGGGACTGACGCTGGAAAAGGAGAGACTCAGAACAGACATTAGGAAGAAATTCTTTACAGAGAGGCTGGGGAGACATTGGCACAGGTTGCTCAGGGAGGTCGTGGATGCCCTCTCTCTGGAGGTGTCCAAGGCCAGGTTGGATGAGGCCTTGAGCAAGCTGGGCTAGGGAGGGTGTCCCTGCCCATGGCAGGGGGCTTCTAATCGGGTGATACCCAAGGTCCTTTCCAACCTAAACCATTCTCTGACTCTATGGAACAAGATAAAATTGTTTCCCAACCTTAGCTGCTGCACAGAAAATTTACCTCCTTTCTCAAGTCTCCACAAAAAAGGAATTGGCTTTTGCTGCTCAGGCAAATGAGACACAAGCTCAAGCAGTGGCATCAAGTCACAAGCCTGAACACACTCCACGTGCTCAAAGAGGTCTCCATGGTGACGAGGGACAGGCTGGAGCCACTGGCAGTGCACGCTCTGCTGCTGCTTACCCAGCCTACACAGCTGCTGGTTCCCTGCAGGGCACACAAGAGGCTTCCTCGCTTCTATTCAATCCAGGTTTCTGAAGAGCTAAAGACACACAGGCAAGCCTTCCACCCCCAAACCTGCCAAGCTCTTTTAGCCTTCAGCAACCAACTTTAGCTGAGAGGTGTCCCTGCTCACAGCAGGGAGCTTGGCCTAGATGATCTTTGAGGTCCCCTCCAGCCAAGCCAGTCCATGGTGCAAATCAGCAGAGAGGAAACTGTCTTCAAACAACTCCAAAACCTCCCAGCTCCAGGACACTCTGCAATCCCTTCTTTCAACAAGCCACACAGGGCCAGCTCACTGTGGAAGGAGTCATGTCCTGACACCAGCTGAAGGACAACCAAGCTGCTCCAGGCTCTGCACAAAAGGGCCTGTGAGGAGCAGCTGAAGGAACTGGGGGGTTTCAGCCTGCAGAAAAGAAGCCTGAGGGGAGACCTCACTGCTCCCTAGAAGAAGGCTGGAGCCAGGCTGGGCTTGATCCCTTCTCCCAACTAACAAATGACAAGATGAGAAGAAATTACCTCAGGTTGCACCAGGGAAGGTTTAGGTTGGACAGGAGGAACAGTCTCCTCCCCAGAAGAGTTCTTAGGCCCTGCAACAGGCTGCCCAGCAGAGTGCTGGAGTCCCTGTCCGTGGGGGGAGCGAAAAGTCCTACAGCTGTGCTGCTCAGGAACATGATTTAGGGGTGACCTGGCAGTGCTGGCCAAAGGGCTGCACTGGATGATTTGGAAGCTCTTCTCCAACAGCAACGACCCCATAATTCTACTCATCTGAATAGGTGCAACTGATTGCCAGAAGGAGCACAAACTCGACAGAAAGCTTTACCTGACTGATCCTCTTTTGCCACCTGTGTCTCATGGAGGATGCTCCTCAGGATCTGCTCGTCCTGGGTGAGCTTGTGCTTGTCTGAAACATCCTGCTGCCTGGGGGAATGGCCATGCTGCTCCTGATGCTCCTTCAGCTCATTTCATGATTGCTGGAGAGACCTGCAGAATTCAACAGCAGCAAAGATTTACATGGAGTGGCTTTGGAAGCACCAGCTGCACGTTTGCAGCCATGCCCTGCTGCATGCGCTCCTGGCAACAGCTTGAGTGCAGGCAAATCCATCCATCCATCCATCCAGCTGAACACAATTATTCTGTTGGAAAGGTCAAGTGCTGCAAGAGAAAACAAAAGGCAGACTGCAAGCAGCACTCAGATGCTTCTCTAAGTTACCTCTGCTGGGCTTCCAGCTTCTGCTCCAGCTTCTGCTGGCACCGGACAGCTGCTTCCTTTGGACAGCCTGCTCAAAGCCTGCCTTGGCCTGCACAGCACCATCACCGCACACCACTGAGGGCTTGTACTCTCCAAGCACCTGAAGAGGACCAAGAGAAAGAGAATGAATCACTTGGTAATCTAGGATGGAAAGATTCCCTTTCTGAAGAAGTCGTTTACTCGAACTTTACTTGGTGCTAGCAAGCAGCTGTGGTGGTGAGACACTGGAAAAGGCTGCCTAAGGAGGCTCCAAGCTTAGCAGTGTTCAAAGGCAGCTGGAATGGGACCTTCAGCAGCCTGATCTACTAAGAGGTGTCCCTGCCCAAGGCCAGGGATTGCAACAAGATGATCTCTAAGTTTCCTTCCAAGCCAAACCATTCTAGGATTCTATTTCTCTGAGTCAGGCCACTAGGGTCTGCTAAAGAAAGGCTGCAGAACTCCTTTCAAACACAGCTGAAAATCTTTGCTCCAAGGCAGACTCTTGAGAGAAGGTTAAGCACTCTTCGGGAAAAAGGTAGAAAAAGGGAGGAGGGAAGGGGAAAAATGAGGGAAATAAGGGGTAAGAAAGGGAGGAAAGGGGAAAAAAGGGAAAAAAGGAGAAAAAGGAAGAAAAAGGGGAAAAAGGAAAGGAAAAAGAAGAGAAAAAAAGGGGGAAAGGGAGAGAAAAAAAGAGAAAAAGAGAGAAAAGGAAAAAGGAAAGAAAGAGAAAAGGAAAGAAAGAAGAAAAGAAAGGGGGGGAAAGGAGAGAAGAGAAAAAAGAGAAAAAATAGAAAAGAGAAAAAAGGAGAAAAGTATTTTTAAAAGGAGAAAAGGAAAAAAAGAAGAAAAAAGGAAAAAGGGAGGAAAAAAAAGGAAAAAAGAGAAAAAAGAGAAAAAAGAAAAAATGCGAGAATAAAAAGGGAAAAGAAGAGGAAAAAAAAGGAAAAAAAGATAATAATAAAAGGAAAACAAGAGAAAAATAAGGAAAAAGGAGGAGTTTGAGCTGCTCCGCTATTCACAGCAGTGACTTAAGCCACGTGCGTAGCTCCCCTCTATGTCGTTTGCGTAGTTCCCTTATTCACAGCGGAGAGGCGTACGCCGTTTGTGTACATCCCCTAGTCACGGTGGAGGCACCTATGCCATTTGCGTACGGCCCCTATTCACAGCGGAGGCATGCTGTTTGTGGAGCTCTAATTACTATGGAATGGGAAGTCGAGCATGCAACCTGTTCTAAGTGTGATCACAGAGCCCAGGAGGGTAGCGCTTGGAAGGGACCTGTGCAAAGCTACCAGCACAACTCCCCTGCCACAGCAGCACCAGAGAACCCAGCACAGGGACACGTGCAGACAGCGCCGCAAAGGCTACTTACGGTAGCTGTTGTAAAACACATCTCAGATGCGCCGCTGCCGAGCAACTCATCTGCCCAAAACCCTCTGCTGTGAGAGAAAAAGAACGGACCTCTGCCAGGGAATGCATGAGGCTTCCCTTCGGCCCCGAATGGCCATGCCGATGCGCCGTTCTGTTCGCCGCCGCTCTGTTGCAGACGGCTCAGCGTCACTTCTGCTCCCTTTGGCTCCACCCGTGATGCTCCACCCCACTCCCACTGGCGCATGCGTCCAAATGTGGAGCCCTAGGGCGCAGGCACCGAAGCCACCCCGCTCCCATGGCACCGCCTCACTCCCAGAGCACCACCCCGCTCCCACAGCACCGCCCCGCTCCCACAGCACCACCCCGCTCCCACAGCACAGCCCTGCTCCCAGAGTGCCACCTCACTCCCACAGTGCTGCCCCACTCCCAGAGCACTGCCCCGCTCCTGGTGCCTGCCGCTTTTTAACTCCTCACTCGAACACTTACAAATCCAAACAAGTTTGAATCTCTCCCTCCCACCCCTCACCTTCCCCTCCTCTCCTCCCCGCCCCTCCCCTCCTCTCAGCTTTCAGGCACTTCAATTGTGCAGGGCATTTAGAGATGAGGCAGGAGCATGGGGAACCTCAATGGCTGAGGAACTGCACACCTAGAAGCAAATGTCTTTTGCCAGTGTGTGAGGCTCCTAGAGAGGAGTAGAATGGTGCATGGCATTCAGGCCTAGGCCATTCCTGGCAGGAGTTATCAGTGGAATGGACGGCTGCTTTTCCTAATGATTTACTGAATGTTTGCCTACACCAGAGAAAAACACTGCAATGGCTTTAATCCTCATTTCACCACCTGGTTCTGTTTCTGCTGATCTACTCTGCGATGGAGCTTTTAAACATCTGATGAATGGTCTTTTGCTTGTTCTTAGGTAGTGAACAAAGATCATTTGTGTCACTGGTATTAACTACACAATTCAAAACTTTCCCTCCTTTGATGCTGGGAGGTTTCACTCGGGCTTTGGTGGGGGTCTGCCAGTTTTCATTGCAAGAACCTTTCCGAGTCTTGCAGTGGCTTGCTTCAGCCTGGTTCTTTTGTACCTTTGAGTCTCTTGCCATCTTAGAACTTCCCTTTCTAGCAGAAGAGTCTTTCACAGACTGAGGTGATTTGGTGCAGAGAAGGTACTCATCTGGAGAGCCTTTTTGTCTATGAAGTGTCCCTTCTTCCTTGTTGATCTGCCTCTGTAGCTGGAGTGCCAGAAGCCTGTCCTGCTCTCCTTGCATACACCTTTCTTGGAGCTCCTGCTCAAAGGCTTTCTGCATCTGCAAGTTAAAATAATTTATCTGCTCCCCTTGCTCCTCTAAACTTTCTGGGAAAGTTCTTCTCCTCTTATCTACCACACACAAGCCAACCACTGCTTCAGATGGTGTCTCAAGTGACTTTCTTTTTGGAGGCTCCTTAGAGTTTTGTAATCACTCTGGTTTCTCTTTATCTCAGCATCTAGCCACCTTCATGAGATCACATGTTAGACTTTTGCTGTCAGATAGCACAGGACTTGGTGCTGACTGAATACAGGTAGAAGTTTCAGCAGCATTTTCATGGTTTATGCTTTCTCCATGTGTTAAACTGCCACTCTCTGACTCAATCTCAATTATCAGCCAGGTACCTTTTGCACAACAAAGGAGTCTTATAGAGGGTGATTTCATAGAATCAGAACAGAATCATTGGGTTGGAAAGGACTCTCAAAGGTCATCTTGCCCAAACCTCTGCAGCCAGCACCTGCTCCCAATTAGAGCAGGTTGCTCAGGCTCTTATCAAATTTGACCTTGAATGTCTCCAGGGATTGGGCATTGTCCCCCTCCCTGGGTAACCTGTTCAAGTGCAGAATATCATCCTAATGTCCAACCTAAATCTGCCCTGCTCTTGTTTAAAGCCATTGTCCCTTGCCCTATCACTACATGTCCTTGGGAGCAACCCCTCCCAAACTCTCCTACAGCCCCCTTCAGGTACTGGAAGGCTGCTCTAAGGTCTCCCTGGAGCCTTCTCTTCTCCAAGCTGAACAACACCAATTCTTCCAGCCTGTCTTTATAGGAGAGCTGCTCCAGCCCTTTGATCATCTTCCCTGCAAACTTGTGCAATCTGGCATGGTGAAAGGCAAAGAAATCTATGGCTAGGATACCTGTATCTGTGCATCTAGCAATCAGTGAGCACCGTCTGCAACATCAGCTTCCCCTCATGCTCTGTACAAAACTGACTTAAATATCAGAGTCAGGGCCTGCTGCCTGTCCCCTCTGCCTTCAGGTCTGCAGCACCTCTTTGGTAGCCTTATGCACAGTGGTCTCAGCCTGCAGCCAGGTCTCGCAGTCTTCTCCTCAGACACTGGATGCATCCAGAACACGGGAAGAGGAGGAACACAAACTGCCTAAGCAAGACACTTCTGGAACACTCACAAGTAAAGTCTTGCTCCAAAAATGGAATCCATTAGCTCATGAGAACACTTTTCTGTTCAAACAGAAAAATGGAACTGTTCAGATTGTAGATGTGACAGAGTGTGGCTTTCCTTCAACCACTAGCTCATCCAGGTTGTCTATGTGGACACTGTCCCCTGCAATGCACCGATAGCTACTGAACAAGGAAGAAAATACTAGATCCAACCAAACATAGTGTTATGATGACAGCATTCCTGCTATCCAAGATGATATACAATCTAAACTTCTCCTTGTTCCAAAGCATACAGACCTACACTGGCACCATTTCAGCCTTCTCTTTATGGCGAACTGATCTCTTTTCCCAGGTCCAGAAGACAAGAGAAGGAAAAAATGCAAAGTGATTCCAAGGAGTAATGTGTGCAGAAGGGCAAGGTGAGAATGTTTTGTTTTCTGAGGCGTGGTGATAATGGATCAGAATCACAATTACATTGCGGTTGGAAAAGTCCTAACCCTCCCTGGCACAGTTTCAGGACATTTTCTCTATTTTTGTCACCTGCTCCTAGGCAGAAGAGACCAACACCACCTCACTGCAACCTTCCTTCATGGAACTGTAGAGAGCAAAGAGGTCTCTCCTCAGCCTCCTCTTATCCAGCTTGAACAATCCCAGTTCTCTTTGTTGCTCCTGATAAGTCTTGTTCTCTAGACTCTCCATCAGATTGGTTGCTATGTGACATGAAAACCAATGCTGACTTTAGCTCTTTCTCATATTAAAAATGCAGTCTGAACAATGGCCTCAGCCCTCTTTCTAACAGCCTCCCTGCTGCAAAGAACTAACTGCAGAGCAGGTGAATCAGAATTAATCAGGTTGGAAAAGACCTTCAAGACCATTGAGTCCAGCCTAACACCTCCTAATTAACTAAACCCTGGCACCAAGTGCCTCATCCAGCCTCCTTTTAAACATCTCCAAGGATTGCGACTCCACCACCTCCCTGGGCAGCCCATTCCAATGCCAATCACTCTCTCTGTCAACAACTTCCTCCTAACATCCAGCCTGAACCTGCCCAGGCACAGCTTGAGATTGTGTCCCCTTGTTCTGTGTCAGCTGCCTGGCAGAAGAGCCCAACCCCACCTGGCCACAACCTCCCTTTAGGTATTTGTAGACAGCAATGAGCTCTGCCCTGAGCCTCCTCTGCTGCAGACTGCACCCCCCCAGCTCCCTCAGCCTCTCCTCACAGGGCTGTGCTCCAGGCCCCTCCCCAGCCTTGCTGCCCTTCTCTCAACACCTTCCAGCACTTCAACATCTTTCTTAAACTGAGGGGCTCAGAACTGGACACAGGACTCAAGGTGTGGCCTAACCAGCGCTGAGCACAGGGGCAAAAGGAGTGCCCTGGTCCTTCTGGCCACACTGTCCCTGATCCAGGCCAGGATCCTCTTGGTCTTCTTGGCCAACTGGGTACACTGCTGGCTTATGTTCAGCTGGCAATCAGTACCCCAGGTCCCTCTCTGCCTGGCTGCTCTCCAGCCACTCTGTCCCCAGTCTGTAGGGCTGCATGGAGTTGTTGTGGCCACACTGCAGAACCTGGCACTTGGACTTGTTAAAGCTCATGGCATTGGACTGTGCCCATCTGTCCAGTTTGTCCAGGTCCCTCTGCAGAGCTCCCCTGCCCTCTAACAGATTGTACTGGTCTGATTTAGCTTCCTGGAGCCCAAATACCTAACAGAACAATACAACAATAGGATGCCTTTCCCTGTCCCCCTTTTGGAGAGAAAGGAATTAGATGTAGAGAGGAAAAAAGAGTAAAACACCCAAAAAATTATCTTGCTTTGATTTGGAAGTCAGAAGAAAAAACTTTAACAGTAAATAAAACACACTTAAGGCAAGGGGAGTTACAAAAAGATATAGGGAAGGGGAACAAGGTGGCCATGTGGCAAAACCAGGAGCAGCAGGAACCAAGGTAGTGCTGACAGGCAAGCAGGCAAGTCAAAGAGAAAGAGAAACAGAAAGTTCCTCTTTTTTTACAGGGGACCTATACAGGAAGTGGGAGTGGGCTAACCACTACACCTGAGGTCAGGTTCAGACCACCCCCATGAGGGCTAACCCTTTACACAGATTGACACATTCTGCCAACTTGGTGTCAGCTGCAAACTCACTGATGGAGGACTCAATCTCCTCATCCAACTCATCAATGAAGATATTAAACAGGTCTGTGCCCAGCACTGATCCCTGGGGCACACTACTAGTGGCAGCTTCCAACTGGATGTGGCACCATTTACTACTGCTCTCTGGGCCCAGCCATCCAGACAGTTGTTAACCCAGAACAGAGTGCCCCTGTCCAAGCCATGGGCTGCCAGCCTGGCCAGGAGTTTGCCATGGCAGACATTGTCAAAGGCCTTTCTGAAATACAGGTAGACTACATCCACAGCCTCCCCCACATCCACCAGGTGGTCACCTGGTCATAAAAAGAGATCAGGTTGGTCAGGCAGGACCTGCCTTTCCCATGCTGGCTGGGTCTGACTTCCTGCACATCCTGTAGGTGCTGTGTGATGGTAGTCAAGGTGACCTGTTCCATGACCTTGCAGTGTGGGGTGCAAGTGCAAGACTGCTGTGGGAACAGAGCAAAGAGAAGAGACAACAGGCAGATCCTTGTAATAACAGACCTTGGTTCTCACATGCAGCTGGCCACCTTATCTGGACAGATGGCCAGGGAGGAGATGAAGTCTACACTCAGCATGGAACATGAGGTAGTAGTGAAGCTTCTCCAATGTTTTCTCTCTAAGAGAGGTTTATCATTTGATGGTCAGGCATTACAGGCCCTGTTTCAGTGGGCAAATGAACATTCTCTGCTTCCTGGAGTAGAGGCAGCCTTTGAAGTGGACACTTGGGAGGCTATGGGACAAGTCCCGAGGAAAGCGGTGACTGAGGGATCTAAAGACACTGAGAAACTTGTCCTTCCATGGCGATTGATTTTTGACACTTTGACAGCTCTCGAGGGTGAGCAGGCAGCTGCCACTTCTGCATTTCCAGCTCTTACTCCCCAGGGGAGCGAAGGTGCCTAAGCTCCCTTATCAACTACTTTGCAACTGTTTCAAATACCTTCTGTCCCTCTGCTGCCCACTTCGGGAGGGTCTCGGTTGAGAAAGGTGAAAACATGAAAGGCCGAGGTCAAGAAGGGGAGGAGGAAGCGACCAGTGCCATGGGCACCTCCATCATTCTCCTCCGAGACCTCTGACAGCGAGCAGGACGCCCTCCCTGCGGTGAGCGTCCCCCTGGCAACAACGGCTCCAAAGGAGACTCAGTCTTTGTACTCCCCTTTGCCACCCTCCATGCCTCCGACGCCAGCCAAGCGTCCCCACGAGGCCAAACCCCCCAAGCTACAGAGAGTACAGCTACAGGATCTTCTTGACAGACTTCAGAAGTTGGAAGCCAGGGACGAACTGGCGGGCAGAGCAGATGAGTATAATGCGGGTCCTTTGACAGCACCCCCCGCCCTTCCCCCATTAAATCCTGTGATGCCTGCCCCAGGAGCCTACCCTCTGCCCCTTGATGCCCTGATGCTCGGGACAGGGGCCGCGGGATCTGTCGTTAGGGGTGATCCGACCAGGTGAAAAGGAATTATTAGGCATGCCCTTGTGGAGGGCGAAATGCTCCCATCAGCCTATCCGGTGGTTACAAGCCCCCAGGGTGGAGGACAGTGGGTGGCGGTAGAATGGAAATTGAATGAAAGAGCCAAGCAGGTAATAATCATCTTATGGGTTAGCGTCCCCATTTACCCAGTCGATGCTGCAACACTTCTTCATAGCTCAGCTACTAACACCGTACGACATCCAGATGTTTGTAAAATCAGTACTTAGTCCCTCTCAACAATTGTTATTCTATCACAAATGGAGGGAATTATGTGAGAGTGCTGCAGCCACACCCCGTCAGAATACAGACCTGTTGTACGGAGTTCAATTGCAGATGCTTTTGGGGTCTGGGCCTTTTGCAAATGCGACTTTTCAAGCAGGCTTCCGAACAGAAGTGCTGCAATTAGCTCAACAGGTGGCACACTCGGCCTTGTTAACTATTAAAGACCCCGCGCTTTCCACACTCGCGTTCACTAATATAAGGCAGGGCGACATGGAAAAGTATTCAAGTTTCCTTGACCGCTTACATCAAAGTATCATGAGTAGTCCGGACTTAACTGAGGAAATGAAGACTAAAATATTTGAGCTGTTGGCTGTCAATAACGCTAATGAGAAAACAAAGGCAGTGTTAAGCACTTTGCCTAAAGGCACTGGTCCCGCTCAAATGCTGGAGGCCACCGAGTGCCTGAAGATGTCGGACAAGACGGCTTGCATAGCGGTGGCAGTAAAAGCTGCTGTGAGGCCTCTTGTGCGCAATAAAAACAGGAGGGAGCATGACAAAGACAAGCAATGCTTTAATTGTGGCAGGTTTGGACATCTTAGATCCCAGTGCTCCAACCGTCCGAGAGGGGTTCAGAGCAAGACTCCGCCGCGCTGTGATACCTGCGGGAAGATGACCAAACGCAAGCATCAGGGAAACGTGGTGTGGAGAGTGGATCACCCACGCGATACAACAAAAATTTGGGGTGCCTGGACAGCAGCTGCTCAGCCACAGCAGGAAGCACCAGAGTGGACGTGACAACAGCAGTAGATACCAAAAACATAGAGATAAGCCACCAAAAACTTAGAGATAAGTTTAAGGAGTTTTATTTTGGCAAGCAAGGAGCAGTGCTGGGCACAGGGGAGTTTATCTCCGCAGCTGCGCACTGTACACATGCAGCTGCAGGAGTTTTATTTCCCGCTCACATACATATTCACAAAGCAGTTTAATCATAGTCAAACACTTCCCGTGGAGTTTGTGGTTTCTCCTGGAACTGTTGCACATGCCTGCTAATCCTCCTGGGGGTCTCTCTGGTGGTCGTGAGGCTGAAGTAACGAGTCTTCCTCAGGTGTCTTTATGACTTAGCTCTTTGTGTCTTCATGTTCGCACGCTTTTCAGTTTCTTATCTACCATGCTCATGGTGGTTTCTGTTATTGTTCATCCCTAGCCTTGCTCAGCTAGCTCTGGCACACCCCTGTTTTGTTCATGTCCCCTATTCACAGGGGGCTATCTCTTCACAGCGCTTTCTGTTATCGCTCATAGGTTTCAACATCTCCAGCTTAGTTAGCTCCGACACACCCTGCTCTGCCATTCTCATAGTGACATATTCTCATTTTCTCATTTTCTTATATTCTGCTTTGCTATTCTTTTATCGACATGGGTGTTGGGAATCACGTTCGGTGGAGCGCTATGGGAAGATGACTCTTTGTTCACCAATATGGTTAGATGGTCAAATCCCACTTTATTTCCGTGATACAGTGACTTATATGCATTCTAGCAAGAGGCGTGCTCAGCTTAAGATTGGTTACAGTCAGAGGGTCCAGAGTTACATGTAAGGTGTGCATAGGTTAACTTATCACAACATTCTAAGGGTCAGCCTCCCAGACCACCCACTCCAGCCCCCTTAGTTATCTAGTCTCTGCCCAGTGCAGCTGTGTGTGGGGTGCTCAGTTGTTTACATCTCGATTTCCTAGCCTCGCTGGGAACCAAGGACGTTCTCAGCGCCAGTTACCCATGTTTATGACTTTATGTCCTCGACTGGTGAGAAATTCTTCCACAATTCCCTCTTTTTCTTTTTGAGCAACCCACACCTGGCTAACTACCTTAGTTAAGCTCTTCTTAACGCAAGCAAAGACAATACAAGCGCATAGCAGAATTATTATGAAGATAACAAATAGCTGTAAGCCTTCTCCTAATAAGCTGCTTAACCACCCCGGGATTGTCCCAAACAGGTTCTGCAACCAGTCATCAAAAGTCGATGTTTCCTTTTCGATCTTGTCAATACAGCCTTTCTGCCAGGTTATACTCTTGTGAATGGACTCACCATGATCTGATAAATTCAAACAACACATCCCTTCGAAGTCCTGGCAGCCGTGTCCTTGGGCTAGCAAAAGAAAATCAACGGTTGCTCGATTTTGCAACAGGGCATGACGAAGGCTATTTTGATCAACCAATAGTTGTCCTAAAACCTTTGTGGTGACGTTGGCTTGTTTTGCTGACCAACACGCGAGTCTCTCTAGCTGTACTAATGCTTTTCCAGATGCTCCTCCTGGTAGAAATACAGCTAAGGCAACACGAGCAGCTGTGGATAACAGTTGAACGTTGTCATTGCAATTAGGACTCAATTTTAAAGATCGCTTAGACCGGTGTCGGGCTAGGTCCCTGAGCTGACTAAGATGAAGGGCAAACATTGTCAGTTTACCCAGATAACATGGACCTCCATAAATGTTCTTTGGTATGCCTTGCCAGGCTCTATCACCACAAATAAGGAACACATCAGTGGGAAGTGCCTTGGCAGTTCTGTTGTTCCACAACAGATGACCTCGGCCCCTTCTTGATGCTTTAACACCATAACGTCAATTGTTTGTTCCAAAAGCACCTAAAGGTCTAACATGGGCCTTGTCAGTGTCGTTTGAACTGCAGTGTCCACCCTCATTACTAAGGAAGTTATCATAGGCTGTTTAACACAGGGGTGAATGGTGCAGCTACAAATCAACAGTGCTAAAATCAAAGGAATAAACCTGTTAGAGCTTTCATCAGTAGCATTAGTCTGGCAAGCTAACAACCCAAGCTTAGCTAACAATCCCAAAAGCTGTTTCTGCAAGCGATAGTAAGCCATTCGTTCAGAAACCCAAAAGTGCAGATGAACATCACAGTCAGGAGAGTGCAGGTGTGCCACGTCTGCGCTGGCTCTGTGTGGCAGTCGACGCTGCAGACTCGCAGATCACTCAGCTGTCGAGTATTCTTCTCAGACTCCCATAGTTCTGGATTCACTCGATGTTCTCATTACACTCCTTAGCTATGAGCTGTGTCTGACTATTGTGCTTAAGAACTACTAACCTCTAAATACAATACAAAGATATGCCCTAGATGTTACTATCAGTCTATTCTACTTAGGCCTTTTCCCACAGTTCTTCATCTGCTTTCAGAATTTAGGGCAGTGGTTTTTTATCTCTTGCAGGGCCCTTGCAAGAGAAAAAAGTCACATTGCCATCTTATGCCAATTTGAGTGGGCTTTGGCCTTTACAAAGCTGTTAAACTGAACCTATTCCATTAAACCACAATCACTGAAAACTCATAAAAGTACCCAAATTCGTTAGCCATGGTCCAAACCTTAAAGATCCATACAAATACAATCATCATGTCAGTGCTTCTTTCAAGTCCTTTCACAGTTCTGCCATCTGAGCAAAACTTCTGCTCACTTTAGGGAAAAACAGGTTGGTCATAATCAGGTTGGTCTTCATCAAGGCCTGTGAAGATAAATGGTCAAACACAAGCAGATACAAGAACAAATGCAGACACATCCATTGCCTAGGCTAGCAGATCCACTGGCCTAGTCTGTATGCTGTGGTTAGAAAAATCTCAAGAAGGAAAAGATTTCTTCTGCTATCCTACTGTCCTCTAACCCATATTCCCCTTTTCAATAATGCCTAAACGTACCCAAGAAAAACATCCCATAACATCCTTATGTCCTAAGTTCCCAAAATTACAAACCCTTAGTCTTATCTTACTCTAAGAATCTATCAGCTATAGGAAATTCAAGAAAAGCAAAGAAAATTCAAGAAGATAACAATACCATGGTATTCTCAGAAAAGGGAAAAGTCAGAATTGTCACAAGACTCAGTTCATGCAATTAGCAGCTGTTCCAGTAAACTTCTATACTAGTCCTGTCTTTATCTGTTATTGGGGGAAGGAGCTGACTGGCATTAGCCTACAAGTTCTATCATTCCCTGCTCCTAGTCCAGAATCTGGTTAGTGACTTGCAATGTGGATCTCAGTGCCTATACCCTCGCTGTGAGAGGCAATGCATCTGAGTTCTAGTCTGTCCTGCTTGGTGGCTTCCGTGTCTGTATAAGTTTCCACCCATGGTCAGTGGCACTGGCATCTCTGCTATGTCCTAGCAATCTCCCTCTTTTTCTTTTTGCCACTGAGCAGTGGGTGCAAAAGGAATTAACCAGCAAGGCGATGGTAAATACCCCAGCCAGGAACTATCAGCTATCATTTCGAATGCAAACTGTTATCATCAAGTGACTAAAAAAATACACCTGTGCGTGTCCATGCCTGTAACAGGGGCAAAAATGGTCCTAAGTCATCCTCGTCATTCTTGCTACCATTTCCATAAACTTTCTGACATCTGTCTTCAGTAGCACAGTATCACAGTACCATCAGGGTTGGAAGAGACCTCATAGGTCATCAAGTCCAACCCTTCACCACGGGGCTCAAGGTCAGACCATGGCACCAAGCGCCACGTCCAACCTTGCCTTGAACAGCTCCAGGGCACCAGGGACGGCGACTCTACCACCTCCCCGGGGAGCCCATTCCAGTATCCAATCAGTCTCTCAGTGAAGAGCTCTCTCCTCACATCTGGCATTGTTTAAACAGCTTCGAGGCTTTGCTGCCTCCTAGCAAGGAAAAAAAAAATCCGTAAAAGAAACAACGGGCGGGGAGGGAACGGGGCCCCGCGGGCCCTCCACAGGTGGCTAGAGGGGGGGAGGAGAAAGGGGGGGAGGAGGCCAGCAGCCGCAGCGCCGCTTTTGTCCTTGGCCCTCCATCTCGCCCAACCCCCAGCTGTTTCAGGTCAGCCACCACTTGTTGTTTCCGTCCGTCTCCCATCCCACTATCGATCCTTGGTACACAACATGAAATCTACCCTGAAAACTCCCAAACTGCCGTCTGTCCTCTCAGACTCTTCAAGACAGACAGAGAAAAAAGGCAGAGGTGAAGCTGTGAGCTATCGAACTGCTAATCTCCCTGTAGCCATACAAACGCAAATTGACTAAACTCCGAAACGACCCAAGGAAACCCACAAACTCTGCCCACCCCACTGACCCCCTCAGCATCCCCCTCAGTCCCCCAGCTGTTGAAGACTCGCGGGAGACCCCTCGGCTTTGGGATGCGGTCCGTCGGAGATGGGCGGGCGTGCGGCGGTGAAGGGGGCGGATCTGAAGACTGTTCCGCCGAGCCGCGGGAAAGGGAGGGTCCCGAGCCGTCCGGTGCGGTCGCGTCTGCCGTCGGTCCATTCTCTCTTTACCGTCCGTTCCTCTGTTCCTTCAGTAACGTCTTTTACCGGCTGAAAACTATAAGTCCGTGTCCCGTATCGCATGCAGTCATCCGCGGGGACGCGCGGGCTACAGCGGCAGATTCGACACAGTACACACAGCGGCAGGCAGCCGCCCTCCATGCGGCAGGTCCGAAAACCTTTCCAAGCTGAGAAGCGATTGTAACTGGCTGCCGGCGGGTCGCTGCGGGCAGCCGCCATCATGGGTGTGTCAGTGAGTCGCTACGGGCAGCCGCCATCATGGGTGTGTCAGTGAGTCGCTATAGGCAGCCGCAACTCAGTCCCAAGCGGGTCTCTCCGACCTCCCGCTGCACTTTCGATCTGAAAATCACGGGGGCTCTTTACTCGCATGACCCTGCGCACACGCCCGGGCCAGCAGCTCTCAGAGCTCAGTGTCCGGCGAACTTCTCCATGAGACAAATATGCCAGCAAACGCAGTGCCCCAGCAAATCCACTGTGGGCCTTACCTGCCTTACACACGGGCTGTTCACTCCGGAAATGAACATCCAGACTACTGCCACCTCGGGGCAGCGCTACCCGGCCCATCGGCACCGAATGACGCTTACTCTCTCCGATACGGAGAACGTCCCACAAGTTGATCGGACCCCTCTGTCTTCGGGCCAACCCTCTGGCCCCCAACGCAGTCTCACCTGCGGCCGGCTTGTGTCCTGACTCCTCTGTTCGAGTGCCAGATGTTGGGAATCACGTTCGGTGGAGCGCTATGGGAAGATGACTCTTTGTTCACCAATATGGTTAGATGGTCAAATCCCACTTTATTTCCGTGATACAGTGACTTATATGCGTTCTAGCAAGAGGCGTGCTCAGCTTAAGATTGGTTACAGTCAGAGGGTCCAGGGTTACATGTAAGGTGTGCATAGGTTAACTTATCACAACATTCTAAGGGTCAGCCTCCCAGACCACCCACTCCAGCCCCCTTAGTTATCTAGTCTCTGCCCAGTGCAGCTGTGTGTGGGGTGCTCAGTTGTTTACATCTCGATTTCCTAGCCTCGCTGGGAACCAAGGACGTTCTCAGCGCCAGTTACCCATGTTTATGACTTTATGTCCTCGACTGGTGAGAAATTCTTCCACAACATGGGTACCATTTTTCACACTCTAATTGATCAGACAGTTCAAGTTGTCGATACCACCCTGACAAGACCACTTGGACATGGGCTCAGTGCTCTGATGCTAGGACGTTCATCTACTACTAGGCGACGAGTTTTTGTGCTGTCTGGAGTGATTGACACTGATTATGCGGGCATTATAAAAATCATGATTTATACCTTGACTCCTCCTGCTTTCATCCCGGCAGGGACTAAGATAGCCCAATTGGTGCCTTTCAGAGCATGCGTTCCAGTGAGTGAAAATAAAGTTCAAGGAGCCGAGGGTTTTGGATCCACAGGGGCTCCACAAATCCTTTTCACTGCCTATATAAGGAATGGAAAACCGGAGGAGTTGGTAAAGCTTACTAATCAACTTGGGGAATCTATTCACCTAAAAATGATCCTTGACACAGGAGCCGATGTAACTATTGTACCCCGTACATTGTGGCCCCTTTCATGGTCCTTAGGTGATGCTCCGACAGGAGTCTTTGGAGTGGGTGGGGTCCAAGCCACTGAAATTAGCGAACACCCGATCTCTTTTGAATTTCAGAATGGGGCAGAAGTGTCCATATGACCATATGTTCTCGCTATTCTGATTGCCTTGATTGGACGGGACTTATTCAGCCAAATGAATGCGCAACTTGTTAGCCTCATTTTCAGGGGCGGCCGCTGGCGACGAGCAGCCAATCTTAAAAATCTCCTGGAAAACAGATCAACCTGTGTGGGTCGATCAGTGGCCGCTAAAGCAAGACAGGCTGCAGAAAATGCAAGAGCTGATACATGAACACTTGCTGGCAGGGCACATAGTGCCATCTACCAGCCCTTGGAATACCCCCATCTTTACTATCCCTAAGAAGAGTGGCAAATGGTGATTGCTGCACAATCTGAGAGACATCAATGCAGTAATGCATGATATGGGAACATTACAGCCAGGATTACCATCTCCAGTTATGATACTGCAGGATTGGCAACTGTTGATCATAGTCCTGAAGGACTGTTTTTTTTACGATCCCACTCCACACGCTGGACGCGGAGCAATTTGCCTTTACAATGCCATCAGTGCAAAGCTGCCCCTGTGAAACGATACCATTGGGTGGTTTTGCCCCAGGGAATGAAGAATTCACCGGTCATGTGCCAAACCTTTGTGGACTGGGCTTTACAGCCTGTTAGAATGCAATTCAGGACCCTGCTGGTTTATCACTACATGGATGATATACTGATAGCTGGAAAATCTTTTAACACGAAAGATGAGTTAGCTATCTCTCGAATATTTAAAGACTTTTGTCACAAGTGGAGCATGCGGCGCATTCTTGGGATCCCTCATTCCCCCACTGGTCAGGCTATCGTGGAAAGGGCACATCAAACTCTGAAAGCTTTGCTCAATAAACAAAAGAGAGGGGAAAGTAGAAGTGCTCCAAATGAGCAATTAGGGAAAGGACTGTATGTGCTAAACCACCTGCGATTAGCGGGCGATAGGCAGGAACTGCCAATGGTAATACATGGGAGTCATTTATGTAGAGAAAACAGGAAAGCAGAGGAAAAAAATCTTGTATAAAGATTTAGATATGGGAGAACGGAAGGGTCCGGCAGAAGTGAAAACGACTGGCCAAGGTTAAATGTGTTTACTTACAGGGGATGGCATACGGTGGGTTCCAGCGAGATGGGTCAAATCGTGGAGACAGGCTCTGGTGGATCCACTATCGGGATAATGATTTTATCATGGGCAAAAACATCTAAGTCCCGCACAAAAGGGGTATACCATCACCCACCCCCACCCTCGGCCTGGGTGCCGGAGTGTTGCTAGATGTCGCTGTTTGCATGCTGGCTGCTGCTGAAGTTGAGGAAAAGGACTTACGGAATCCAATATAGATTATAAAATGTAAGCCATTTAATACAAAAATCAGAAGGCTTTTATACTATATCAGAAGGCTGTTATAGGATTACATCAGAATTACATGTTAATTTCTAATTGGTCCATACTGCACATTGCTACATATTTTGTGGTTAAGGCATATTCGTTAATGAGTACAAAGGCATATTGAATATTGAATAAACAAAGGCAGCACTCAGTATGACTAGCTAGGGAGGCATCGTCCTTGTAGGCCAGGATACAGCTAATTCTAAAATATATCTATGACTATTTTATTACTATGTTTCTTTTACACAGCTGCACAACAAGGACACAACATCTTTACCCACTTTGTTCAAGTCGCTTACATATTGATTGCAAAGCAACAGCTCCTACAAAGTTTCCCACATCTCCCCCTTTCTTTTCAAAGACCGTAGCAGCAATCCGATGCATTCGCCAGGATAGACATCGGAAGATGCAAGGGCCTAAAAGCAGTAAAACAATGACAATAAGCAATACTATTCCTACCGTCTTAATCAACTCCTTTGCCCAAGCTGGAATTCCCCATGACATCAACCAATCATCAAAAGGATTGTGATTCTGTGTAATCTTCTCTGTATGATGTTGAAGCCAATCTATTTTCTTATGGATTGAATCACTATGATCAGATAGGTTAAAACAACACATTCCTTCTACATCTTCACAGCCTTTTCCTTGTATTAGAAGCAAGTAATCTATGGCAGCTCTATTTTGCAAGGTAGCCTTTCGCAAACTATTTTGGTCTGTTGCAAGCTGAGAAATAACACTAGTAGTAACATTGGCTTGTTTTGCTGACCAACATGCTAATTCCTGGATAGCAGACAAAGCGTGCGCTGTCCCTGCTTGGGGAAGCAGTGCTCCAAAAAATCTTGCTGTATAAGACCAAAGTTCTACCTCATCATTACAGTTAGGATCTAATGTGCTAATGCTTCTAATCTTTCTGAATTTGTTAGTATCACTTACACTGAGATGACGTCGGATAAATGCAGAGGTAGGTGTTAGTAGGGAAAAGTGTCCCAAATAACAAGGTCCTCCTTGACTCTCCTTTGGGATTCCTGACCAGGCTCTTCGTCCACAAATCAAAAACACACCTCTTGGTAATTTTAAGGCCTTGGTGACGTTAAAATACATCCCATTTCTGCCTAGCCCATATATGGTATTTTTTGCACAGAATTTATCACTGCTCCAGTAAGGGAAATGATGAGGCGTCACATCCACAATTTGACGATTTGTTAGATCATATGACCCAAAAATCAAACATCCTGATTGATTTGGTGACCTGATTCCTAAAATCTTAAATTCTTGAGGATCCCATAACAAAGGTTCAGTTAAACTTGTAACCATCAATGCCATACAATGACTTAAATTTTTTGCTATGGAACAATCTTGACGTGTGAGGGATGAAAAAGAAGCTACCAGAGTGCGTTGATCATCAAATGGCAAACCTATCAAACAAGTTTGAAATGGGTCAGAAGCAGCTGATAAGTGTAAGCAAAAGGATGGGTTATTCGTCCTGTTAGCCCAATTCACCCAAAAGTTTCCTTGACTAGCCAAACTAAATTTCTCCTGTACTACAGAAATAATTACAATAGCAGATAACCAATACATATTGTGAAACATTTAGCTCAGTTCAGTTGTCTTTGGTGATGTTGTGTAGAGCTTCTAAGTCAGCAGTCTCTTCTATCGCCGCTTGATTATCCTCATTTTCTTTGGTTTCAGCACGTAGCCAGGGTCGCACCTACTTAGCTGGTAACCACCGTTCTCCGTCCTCTGTAACGACACAAGCATACCCACGACCCCAAGTTATTAATCTCCAAGGTCCACCCCAGGTGGCTGATGAGGGATCCCAAATTTGCACAGAAACGTGTGATTCTTTTAAAGGATTGTTTTGAGTAAAATGTCTAAAGATAGGGGTTGACCCAACTTCTTGATTCGATTTTTGTGACCAGAGTTTCCAATTTAAAACATAAATTGCTTTCGAAAGGATATCATGGGGGGAATGAGAATGGGAAAACTCCCCCTGCCTTTGAAAAATGGCAATATATCGTTTGAGATCAGAATGCTTTCTTTCAACAATCGCCTGTCCTGTGCTATTGTAAGGAATTCCAAATAAATGTTTGATATTCCAGGCTGAAAGAAATGTTTTAACAATTTGGCTTTTGTAATTTGGACCATTGTCTGTCTTAATTGTCTGGGGGTTTTCTAACACAGCAAATGCCATTCTCCAATGTCGACACATTGCTGATGCCCCCGATGATGTCATGGCAGATGACCACAAGGCTGAACTATAGGTGTCTACCGTGACATGAACATATTTTAGACGTCCAAATGATGGAACAATTGTAATGTCTGTCTGAAATAACTCTCTTGCCTCAGTTCCCCTAGGATTAGTACCTTCCGATTGTAGGGGTGAGACTTTGGCACAATCAGGACACGAGGCAATAATGCCACGAGCAGTTTGTAGTGATATGGAGAATTCTTTAGACAAACTTTTTGCAGATTGGTGAAAGAATGCATGACTTACTTGTGCTTGCTTAATTGCCTGTGTGACTGATTTGACAGAATCAGAAGGTTCATCAGTTTCATTTTGTTGAGCTCCAGCACTCACCACCTCATCAGCTTTCGCGTTTCCTTCTGACAAAAATCCAGGCAAGTTAGTATGACTATGGATATGAGTACAAAAATATAAACATTTTCTGTTTAGAATCAAATTCAGTAATTCAATAATTACTGTTTCAATAACTCTGTTAGAAATGTGTCCGATAATCGACTCCTCTACTCTATTCACAACAGAAGCTACATACATAGAATCAGTAATAATATTTACAGGAACATCTACAAAGTCTTCAAACACCATTGTTACTGCCTTGAGTTCAAGACATTGAACAGAAACTCCTTCTAGTTCTTTCACTACAGTTGTCCATTGCTTGGAAATGTCATTCCATTTGACATAACCGTATTTGTGTGTTTTCCCAGAAGCATCAGTAAAAACAGTAACAGCATTTTCAATAGGTTGTTCACATTTCAATGTTTTCTGATTTAACAACAATTGAGTAGCAAATAAAGGAAATGCAGGATAATGATTATCGATAGATGTAGCAATCACTGCAGTGGCAAAAGAATATGACATGTTACACCACTCTTCTATCATTGATTTCATTGCAAATGGTAACACAATCTTAGTTACTTCTACCCCAAAAACATGATGTACTCTACGTTTTGCCTTTAATAGCAAGGAACCAACAAGGTCAAGTTTATGTACAAGTGATGCATGAGGCTGACTTTTTGGAAATAACCATTCCAATAGCAGAAATGTTTTTTGATCCTGTTCCTGTCCTATTGCTAGATAGTAATCATTGTCTTGTTGGCATAAATAAACATTGATTGGCAAGGCAGCATTGTAACGAAATGCTTGTAATTCAGTTATTTTATTACTAATTTTTTCAAGTGCCTCATAGTGGTGACTTTGCAAAGTTCTAGGTTCTGCTGGATGTTTTGATCCTTTCAGTAATTCGCAAAGAGGTTCAAGATCTTTATTAGTAATCCCTATCCATTGTCTGATCCATTGTAATTCCCCTAATAATTTTTGAACATCGTTTACTGTTTCTATTTTCACATGCAGTGTAATTTTTTGAGGCCTGATTCTGCTTTCTGTGACTATCAGTCCTAGATAGTTCCATGGTTCTTGGGCCTGAATTTTATCTGTTGCAATTGTCAGTCCCCAGTCCTTGAGGGTCTGTGTTAATGTAGTCTTTTCAATTTCTGTTAAAGGAATAGGAGAAGCAATCAAAATATCATCCATATAATGTAATACCACGTATGTAGGGTGTGAGCTCTTCCAATTTTGCAATGCTTGGTTAACATACCATTGGCATATGGTTGGGCTATTACGCATTCCCTGTGGCAGAACTACCCATTCAAATCTTCGCATGGGGGCACTGTTATTTTTGGATGGTATACTAAAGGCAAATCGTTGAGTATCAGCAGGATCAAGTGGAATACTAAAGAAACAATCCTTGAGATCAATAATGTAAACAGCCCAATTAACAGGTATTGCAGCTGGAGAAGGTAGGCCTGGTTGTAACGCTCCCGTTGACATCATTTGTTCATTAACTGCACGGAGATCGTGCAAAAATCGCCATTTTCCTGATTTTTTCTGAATAACAAAAACTGGAGTGTTCCAAGGACTAAAAGATTCTTTTATATGACCCTTCTCTATCTGTTCATCTACAAGTTGGTTCAGGTGCTCTAGCTTTTCATCAGTGAGCGGCCACTGATCGACCCACACAGGTTCATCAGTTTTCCAAGTCAGCTTAATGGTGGGGAGAGCACCTCTGTCAGTGGCCGCTATGAAAAAGGAGTAGACAAAACAAGTTGCCATTGGGAGAGTACATCTCGACCTAGCAACCATAAAGGTGTGTCCATAATTACAGGTCTCACTTTTGCAATGTTCCCTTCATTGTCTTTGATATCTAATAATACAGCACTTCTTCTCATTTCTGCCAGTCCTGCGATTCCCAGAACCTTTTCAGATGAATTTGTACTCGGCCAAGCTTCTGGCCAATATGCAGCTGGCACTACAGTGACATCTGAACCCGTGTCAATCATCATCTCAGCTGTGATGGTGTTAGGGGTTACCTGAGTGTTAGGATGGATAATGGTAACAGAACGTGTGGGTTTATTGTTAGTTATCATCTCAGAGAAAGCTATTAGTGGTTCTGTAGAACCAAACCCTCCTGCTCCTCTGATTTTAGATGTTGAATGTGGTACACAGGCTTTGAAAGGAATCAATTGTGCTATTTTACTTCCCTTTGGAATAGTGATTGGAGGTGTAAAAACTTTAATCATAATGTGAATAACCCCTGTAAAGTCAGCGTCAATCAATCCTGGTTGTACAAAAATTCCATTTCTTGTAGCTGAAGATCTACCTATTAACAAGGCAGAAAGTCCATACCCTAATGGTCCTTTACTAGTAGTAGGAATTAGTGTAACCTCCTGTGTTGTGATTGTTGTTGTTTCACTTACGACCAAATCAAGACCAGCACTTCCTCTGGTGGCGGCGAGCAGGTCATCGAGGCAGCCACCGTTGTGGGGGGTCTGGTTGCTTATGGCGAGATCTGAGCCGCGCCCCCCACGCGGCCTCTCCCGTTTCCCTGCTGGGGCACAAGAGGGGTTCCATCCTTCTTGAATCGGGACTTGCAGTCCGACGCTCTATGTCCGAACTTGTCACACTTGTTACAGGTACCTGCGAAAGGAGAACTTATCGACGACATTTGGTTAGTAACAGCCTTAATTGTAGGACAATGCTTTTTAAAATGTCCTGTCTGTCCACACTTAAAACACATGGGATTTGAGCCCCTGTCCCCTTTTCCCTGTGGCGAGTATTTAGAGAATGCAGCCGCTAATGCAGAGGCATGAATCCGAGCTTTTTCCTTTTCTTCTTCTATTGGTACTCGAGAGCATTGCTCCACGATTTGCAGTAAAGAAGCTGTAGGGGGTAAAGTAGCAATTAACCTCCGACAAGCAGCATTGGCGTTTTGCAGAGCAATTTCTTTTACCAATGTCTCTTTCATGTTAGCTGGAATGTCAGGTGCCATTTCAACACCTTCTGTAATTCTGTCAACAAATGCCATAAATGACTCAGAGTATCTCTGTTTAATTTGCAAGTATGGTTGTTTTGGAGTGCCGACTTGTGGCAGACTGGAGGAAGCTTCAAGGGCAGCCACTTTACTTTGAGCCAGAATTTGCAAGTCTAGCGCAGCTTGCCGCTGTGGGTCAACATACTGACCGGTCCCCATCAATTGCTCTAGGGAGGCCACCCGTAAGGGATCTCCATGCGGTAAAGCCAAGTTATCAAGCTGTTTCTGCTCTAATCTTTCCTGCCATTTGCTAACAAACATCATATAACTCGTAGGTCCCAGCATCAGTTCAAAAAGATGTTTAATATCTGTGGGTATTAATGTCTGATGTTTTATGAATGTTTCCATTTGTCTCCTCACTAATCGATTGTCTATTCCATAATCTAAAATTGCTTTCTGTATTTTGGCAACTGTGGTCCAGTCTATGGGTTGCCAACTCCTCTGTCCATTATTATCAACAACTACTGGTGCGGCTGTAAAATGAAAATCTCCAGTAAGTTCAGCATTAGTTATAACTCCTTTCCACTGGTTTGACATGTCAAAGTTAGGATCTTTCAGAATGGAGTCAGAATGTTCCTGATTAGGAGTCTCCTTTGATTTATTTTCACTCGCCTTTCCTCTCCACCACTTCCAGACATCATCCATCATTCCACTTGCTGAACTCTCTTTCCTTTTAAACTGAGGATACAACGCAAACCAATCTGCAAGCTTTCTCTTATCTTCCACAGACAATCTCGCTTCTGAACCGTACTTAGATCGTAAATACCAGTCACCCTCCTCTATTCCCATTTCACCATCTCTGATACTGTGCAGCACCCATTGACGAGCCCTTTCCATTGGCATTTTACCGTCTGCATTTCCCTCCCCAGTAACAGCAGGTTGTACACAATTACTAGACTCAATCTTTGACAGCTGATTCTCAATATTTTTCAGTCCTTCAACAATAGACTCATGTGCTTTACGATAGTTCTCTTTGATCACTCTGGATTTAGAACCTTTATCTAACCGTTGCATCTCTTTTAACAATTTAGTCATTGCATCTGCTTGCTCATGTAAAAGAGCCTTTAATTCCTCTTCCTCAGGAGGCAGAGGGACGGTCGAAGGGTCTATCATTTGCGGAGCTGATGGCACCGTGTGTCCCACCTCCATGGGCTCGGGTACTTGTGAACTTTCCGCTCCCTCATTGGGGTCCCAATCAGGAATGAGATAGTCATAAGGACCTCGGGTAGCAGGGCAAACAGTTTTTGTCTCAGGTTTTGTCTCCGCGGCAGTTTTTGTCTCCGCCCCCGACCCCGATCCCGAAGTTACTTTATCTTTAGCGTCTTTCAGATTGTCTGAATAATTGCTTCAATTTCCGCCTCCGCCCCTATTTTTTGTATCAAGAGTCTGATCTGTCGATAGGTTGAAGCAAGTCTTTTTGCTTCTTTATTATCAGTCTGGACAGATTCCCATATTTCCTCCCCTATACGCTTCCATGTCTCGTCTTTAAAAATGTGTGCAGTTTCCTTGAGTAAGCCTTTACGGCGTGCCCAAAGCAATAAATCAGTCACTAGAGCCCGATCCAGCGGGTCTCCAGCCTTCTGTCCAAATTTTAACAAGGCTTCAATAGTAGCCTTCTCTATTGCCGGGGCCGTATTCCCCATTCCGCGCCTTTTTCCCCTGCTCAAGGCAGCCGACTCACCCGTTGAGTCGAAGGTCGTGGTACCACTCGCGCCTCTTTCGGACGCCCGGCCGCAGCCGCCGCGGAATTTCTTTTCGTTTCCTCGCTTCTGCAGTCTCAGCTCAGTCTTCTTCCCGAGTATCATCAGGTCTCTTGCTGATCACGTCGCGGGTCACCAGATGTCGCTAGGTGTCGCTGTTTGCATGCCGGCTGCTGCTGAAGTTGAGGAAAAGGACTTACGGAATCCAATATAGATTATAAAATGTAAGCCATTTAATACAAAAATCAGAAGGCTTTTATACTATATCAGAAGGCTGTTATAGGATTACATCAGAATTACATGTTAATTTCTAATTGGTCCATACTACACATTGCTACATATTTTGTGGTTAAGGCATATTCGTTAATGAGTACAAAGGCATATTGAATATTGAATAAACAAAGGCAGCACTCAGTATGACTAGCTAGGGAGGCATCGTCCTTGTAGGCCAGGATACAGCTAATTCTAAAATATATCTATGACTATTTTATTACTATGTTTCTTCTACACAGCTGCACAACAAGGACACAACATCTTTACTCACTTTGTTCAAGTCGCTTACATATTGATTGCAAAGCAACAGCTCCTACAAAGTTTCCCACACCAGAGTACAGCGCGTTACTGGAATGCACCCTCCTTCCTCCCTCCCCATGACAGCATAGCTTGGTACTGGGAGGTTTACCCCCGCCGTGTCCTTGCAACCTTTTTAGCCAAGACGCATGGCTGGTCCTTAAAGTGATAGACTTACAGTCCTTTTTTTAATTTCTGCTGATCGAGTTTTTCCTGATGCAAATTTTGATAATGCCATTGTGGTGGAGGGGCAGCAGCCCCAAAACTGAGGCCTTTCTATGCCTCTGCATGCCCAGACATGCTCTTCTGCCGGGACCCATGAGGCAGCAAATAAGTTGCATAACACACACACGTCCAGCCCGTGTACCCCTAAGGTCCGGGCAGGTAATCCCCTATTGGGAGGGTCCAGGCATATCTCTATTGCCTATTGGGGCAAGGTTTGGCCTACAGCCAACCTGATTGGTAATTTTAGATGTCCAATGAGCCACGAATCTCGGCCCACAGCCTCTAAAGAGGGGTGCATAGCAGCACCACGTGGTCAGTCAGTCAGTCCAGTTCAGTCCGATCAGACGATCCAGACTGTTTACCAGTTCAGAAGCTTAGAGCATTTTAGACTCAGCTCTGATCCACAGCAGCACCCTGCTGCCCTAACTTGCTTGCATTGGCCTAGACACAGGATCAGGCCTCCCTCACTCGCAAGCATTACAGAGGCTTAGACTTCATTCATTGATCTCAAGGCGCAGTCAAACTATCTGCAAGCCCTCTGAGAAGCAGACTACATTCATGCCTGCACCATACATATATGGGGAGCCGAGAACCCCCTGCCTAAGCCTAGAGCTATCTTAATTCATCTACGGAGTTAAATCTCCATACAGCATGGCATAGACCCTGCATAAATACTGCTTGCCAGCTATTCTGTAACTCTGGAAAGACCCAGAGTCAGCAGAACCCTTTTCAGGTGGTCTGCAAACCTGCAAACGTAGCCTGCTAGCTGCCCAAACCGTGTCAGAAGCTACACGGACCAAATCCTTCTCCTGCATCGGGAAAAAACCTGCCAGCTGATCATCCCTGGACATGCATGGCTTCCAGAAGAAAGGCAGCACCAAGGCAGAGACTACCTTCACCCCAGGAGAGAAGGTTAGAGAAATACTGTTACCCCAGAGACTGGGAAAACCCTTATCAATTCCCCTTGCAAGCTGGGACAAATCTCCAGCTCCATCAAGCCCCCAGAGACTGAGGCACATGCTGAGGCAGATTCCCAGAAGGGTGATTTAAGGATTAATACTCAAGATCATCACATCTAAGTAAGCTTTAATACCTTTGTGATATAAGTTATCTCTATCTGAAGAGTACACACAGTTTCATCCCTTACTGAGCAAACACTAGAGTTGTTAAGAGGCATTAAGCCTAAGAAAATGTTTCTCTCTGTCAATAATTGTTAATAATTTGATATTCCCAGTTAATAATCAATCCCTATAAATATAAATATCCCAAGCTATTTTCATAACTTTGCAAATGAACCCTGGATTTCATAGTGGTTGGGGTGGTGTAAATTTGTAAATATTAATTTTAATAAATAATTTTATAAAAAATCAAAACCGCCTCAAATTAATTTCTCACCTCCCCCTAACAGGGAAGGAATAGAGAAATCCCCTCCACGACAGCCATTTTGATGATGTTTTTAGCCTTCTGCTTGTACATAGGCTCTTAAACATTCCCAGGTAAAATCGTTAAGTGCCTTTTACTTGTAAAACTGTATTAGAGTAAGAATATTAAGCTTATAGTTGTCTTTACCTGGGTAAGATTGATAGATTAGTAAATGATTTTTTTTTTTTTTAGTTAGCTAACTCATGTTTTTTTTTCTTTTTTTCTTATTTTTTACCTTTTTTCTCCTCTTTACCATGCCGGCAGCTCCCTGTGATATAGCATTTTGAATTCCTTTTTTTTTTTTCATACTGACTTAATGGCATCTGGAATTTTGTTTTATTTTTCCCCCTTTTCTTCTTCATTTTGGCAGTTTTTAACATTGATATAGTTTAAGGATAGGACTCAAGTGAAAGTCCAACACGAGGAACCACCACAGGGAGGTAACATGGCTATGACTTTGGCAAAGTTGATACATGACACTGATGTTTTTTGGATCTGGTTGCCATGCCACCCTGAGCATTGGCCTTCTGTGCATATCGTGATTATTTGTTTTCAGGGACGGCCTGTGACAGGCTGTGCGATTCTATCACCACGTATGTGCAGACTGTATGCTCAGATATTATTTTTTGCACTTGCTTCTGCCAGCCTGCACACTGCAGTGATTAAAAAAAAAAAAGAAGAAAAAAAGAGAGGGGGTAAGAGAGGGAAGGACACATTCGAAAATAAAATAATTTAGGGAATGAATGTGCTTTAGATTTGATGGGTACCAGCTGTTTGTGTTCAGCAAAGATTTTTGCTCGGATGACTGTGTATTGGAATGTATACTGAGATGTGGTTAAGCTTTTGATCACGCTTAATGACTTAGGTTCTTGCTTCACAGGCTTGTAGCACTGCTGTTTCAATGAGTAGGCAACTGCAAGAGTAGTCTTGCCAGCTTGACCCTCTGTTATTAGAGCACAGAAGGACCTATGCACTGGATGAGATAAGGAGCAGCTGCCTTCGTTAGTAGTGTTTTAGAGGTGCTGTGTTTTTCATTTCTTTTGCAAAGGGCTCTGCAAACTGGATGAGAAATGCGACCTCCATTTTAAGAAGAAACAGAAAGGGGAGATGTGGGAATGCAGGTGCAGGACTGCTGTGGGAATAGAGCAAAGAGAAGAGACAACAGGCAGATCCTTGTAATAACAGACCTTGGTTCTCACATGCAGCTGGCCACCTTATCTCAGAAGGGGTAGATAACAGACCCTCGCTAAGGAGGACAACAAGGCGTGGACTTATGCAGATGTGGTGGGTCGTACCTGACTAATTATGCTAATGTGTAGGCGTGTGCTCTACTGGCTGAGTGTATAAATTTGGGCTGTCATGCTCAATAGATGGCTTCACCATAATTCGTGTTTGGCTCTTTCTGAAGCTCAGGCGGCTCACCCGAACCACATTGGGTTATGGGCCTGTTTACCGTTGTCCCAACGGCCAGCAGTGATAGCAGGCATGCGGCCTGCAACACTGCAGGGCACTGAGGTCAGGGTGACAGGTCTTGAATTTCGTGGTTCCTCCTTCTGGTCCTTCTTGTGGATGGGATCACATTGGCAGCTTCCAGTCTCCAGGGGCCTCTCCAGCGAGCCAGGACTGCTGATAAATGATGGAGAGAGGCTTGGCCAGCTCATCTGCCAGCTCTCTCAGCACACTAGGACAGATCCCATCTGGTCCTATAGACTTGTGAGGATCCAAGAGGCTCAACAGGTCCCTAACTGCTTCCTCCTGGATTATAGGGGGACTGTTCTGCTCCCTGACCCCACCTACCAGCTCAGCAGGCAGCTGTCCCAGAGACAACCTGTCTGACTATTGAACATTGAGGGGAAGAAGGTGTTAAGTACTTCTGCCTTTTCCTCATCTCTAGTTACTCCATTTTCCTCCTTGTCCAACAAAGAGTGGAGGTATTCCTTGCCCCTCTTTTTGTCACTAATATATTTATAGAAACATTTCTTATTTTCATTCCCAGCAGTGGCAGTCTCAGCTCTAACTGTGCTTTCACCTCTCTAATTTTTTTCCTACATGACTTGGCAACACCCTTAAATTTTTCCTGAGTTCCGTCCCCCTCTTCCCAAAGGTGATCCACCTTCTTTTTTACCCTTAATATCTTCAGAAGTCCCTCACACATCCAGGTAACTTCCCCCTCGGCTCTGCTTCTGGCACATTGGCACAGTCTCTTCCTGTGCCTTCAAGATCTCATTCTTGCAGTGAGCCCAACCTGCCTGCAGCCCTTTGTTTTTAAGGGCTGTTTCCCAAGGTACCCTCCCAGTTGGCTCCATGAGCAAGTCAAACTCTGCCCTCTGACTGTCCAGTGCGGATGTTCTGTTGACGCCTCTCCCAGCTTCACTGCATATTGAGAACTTTATTATGTCATGGTCACTGCACCCCAGACAGCCTCGCACCACCACACCTCCCACCAGCCCCTCTCTATTCGTAAATAGCAGGTTGAGCAGAGCCTCACCCCTGGTAGGGGGCAGAGCAGCTGTGTCAGGGAGCTATCCTCCATACTCTCTAAAAACCTTCTAGACTGCCTCCTCTCTGCTAAGTTCCCAGCAGGTATCTGGCAGGTTAAATTCTCCTGCAAGAGCTGTGAGTCTTGAGACATGCTGCACCCCCTCTTCCTGCTTGGGTGGCCTGTAACGAGTCAAATCAGCTTGTTGCTCTTATTGGTCTGCCCTCTGGTTTTTGCCCATTGGCACTCAACCTGCTCATCACTGGTCTCAAACTCCATGGCATCAAGAGCTTCCCTAACATACAGGGCCACCCTTCCACCCCTTCCTGTCTTTCCAAAAAGGCTGTATCTCTCCCTTGTAGCACTCCAATCATGCGAATCATCCCACCATGTTCCTGTGATGGTGACTACATCGTAGCCTTCCTGTTGCACCAAGGCTTCCAGCTCATCCTGCTGTTGCCCATACTGCCTGCATTTGCATACATGCATTTCAGCTAGACTGCTGGTTTCACCCCTGACCTTAGCTTACCATCTTCATCTTCCTCTCTGGGGAGCCTGCTTCCATCCCCTTCCTGCCTCAAACTTAAAGCCCTCTCAACAAGGGCTGCCAACTCATGGGCTAGAATCCTTTTGCCCTTATGAGACAGATGAACTCCATCTGCCACCACTAGACTTGGCTGAGGAATATCTACCTTGGCGGCATCCATGTTGAAAGAGACCATTCCACTGCAGCAGCAAAGTGCCATCAAGCCATCAAGGAGGGCTGCTGTACCATCCCTTCTGCCAGCTTGTCCTGTAGGACAGAAATGGGGACCACTATAGGGCAAGTTCAGAGGTGCCTTCTGTGCCTCCTTCAGGAGTGAAAGACGTGGTTTGGG
The DNA here is from genome assembly GCF_015220805.1 of Pogoniulus pusillus. NCBI lineage: Eukaryota > Metazoa > Chordata > Aves > Piciformes > Lybiidae > Pogoniulus > Pogoniulus pusillus. The sequence continues at coordinate 15,636,470 of NC_087296.1, read as the reverse complement.
AGTGACCAAGGCAGGGGAGGCCTTTTTGGTCATTGATGTCCCAGGAGGCATTAACTGAGAACCTGAAGAAAGAATGTTAAGGGCAGATGAGGTAAATCTCCAGAGATTCAACAGCAGCTGAGCCTGTGCACTGCAGCTTCTCAGAAATCAGCCATTCGGCCAAGCACCAACAGTGCCCCTGAGGTGAATTAGGCACCCTGCTCATCTGTTTCATCTAACATCTCACACTTTCAATTCAGGCAGTAGACCCATACTCAGAAAAGGATTTCAGACTACCACAGCACATAGAATCACAGAACAGAGCACCACAGAATTGTCTTGGGTGGAAAAGACCTTTAAGACCCGTTGAGTCCAACCACCATCTAAATCTAGCAAGTCTGGTGATAAATTGTATCTCTATTGCTCTCTACAACTCCCTAAAAGCAGGCTGTAACCAGATGATGTTGGTCTCTTCCCCCAGGAAACAAGAGATAGGACAGAGGAAACAGCCTCACATTCCACCAGGGGAAGTTTAGAATGGATACGAGAAGAAACTTCTTAATTGAAACACTGGAAGAGGTGTCCAGAGAGGTGATTGAAGTCCCATCCCTGGAGGTATTTAGAAGCCCCACCTCCCATCCTGTGCTGGGACCAGTGCTGTTCAAGGTGTTCATCAGTGACACAGACAGAAAGAGAGCACTCTCAGCAACTTGGTTGACGATGCCAAGTTGGCAGGTGCGGGTAACAAGACTGAGGGACAGTCTTGTTACTGCTGGACATTGTATTAACTAATAAAGAGGGACAGGTTGAAGGCATTAAGGTCAGGAACAGCCCTGGTGACAGTGATCATGACATGTTGGAGTTCAGTATTATACAGGGTAGAAGTAGACCAACAAGTAAAATTACAATCCTGGACTTTTGCAGAGATAACTTTGTGCTTTTCAGGAACATGCTTGCAGGACTCCCATGGGCTAAGACCATGGAGGGTAAAGGAACCCGAGAAAGTCGGTTATTTTTCAAATAACCACTTCCAGCCCAAGCCAAGTGTGTTCCCTTGAGTGGGAAATTGGGTAGCTGTGCTAGGAGACCTGCATGGCTGAGCAAGGAGCTCCTGAAGGAAATCTCAGGGAAGAAAGAAACCTACAATTCATGGAAGAAGGGATTTATCACTTGGGAGAACTATGGAGAAGTTGTCCAGGCATGTAGGAAGGCAACAAGGAAGGCCAAAGATCTCTTGGAAGTGAAGCTGGCAAAGGAAGTAAAAGAGAACCAGAAAGGCTTCTTCAAATCTATCAGTAGGAAGAGGAAGCCCAGAGAAAGTGTGAGGCAGTGCTGAGCCAGGAGGCAGCCTGAGAACTGAGGGTGCAGAGAAGGCAGAGCTCCTGAATGCCTTCTTTGCTTCAGTCTTTACACATAACACTGAACTGCCCTGTGAGCTCCAGACCCTGGATGAAGAAGAGGAAGCCTGGAGGAGGGAATGCTCCCCACTGCTCAGTGCAGACTGGGTTAGGAATCAGTTACCATTCTGACACTCATCTTCGCCAACTGGTGGCAGACAGGAGAGGTGCCTGAGGGCTGGAGCAGAGCCAAGGTCACTCCAGTCTTCAAAAAGGGCAAGAAAGAGGTTCCAGGAAACTATAGACCAGTCAGCCTCACCTCCATCCCTGGAAAATTGATGGAGTGGCTCCTACTGGAGGGCATCTCAAGGCACTTGGAAGAGAAGAAGGTTATCAGTAATAGTCACCATGGATTTACTAAGAGGAACTCAGGCTTGACTAATCTGATAGCATTCTATGATGACATAACTGAATGGATAGATGAAGAGAGAGCAGTGGATATATTCTACCTTGACCTTAGCAAGGCATTTGATACCGTCTTCCATGGCATCTGTGATGGTTTGGTTGTTACCTGTTACCCACCCCCCCCCCCCCCCCCCCCACACACACACACTTTAGAAATCACTCAGACTGGACTCAGCCAGCTCTGGAAATTGAATGAAGCTTATAGTTACAGCTGGCACAATAGACAAGCAGATAGTTACAGTATATACAGTTATAGACAGAAATAGACAAGGGAAAAGGTAATACAGAAACACAACTCCCCTCCCAGAAACCTGAGTCCCCAGGAGGGGCTCCCAACCACCCCTGCACCTTCCCCCTGCCCCTCTCAACCTTACCCCAGTCCCAAGGAAGAATAGAGGTTCAGCCAGGGGGTTAGGAAGCAAAGTGGATTAGCCCAAAATGGAGAGTGAGGTTAGAGAGATGCAGCTCAGTCAGCAGCCCAAGTGAGAGTGGTTATCTATGTTTTTATTTCTTGTTCCCATACATCTCAGCAAGCCTATGAGTGAAGTAGACATCACCATTGTTTTCCTTTCACAGCCTGTAATCTAGTTCTTCTCACCAAAACATTCTAGCCTGCTTCAAACTAGCACAGCATCCTAGAAGGCAAGCTCAGGAGGCGTGGGATGGAAGAGCAGGCAGTGAGGTGGATTAAGAACTGATTACAAGACAGAGTTCAAAGAGTGGTGATCAATGGTTCCAGGTCCAGCTGGAGAGCTGTAACCAGTGGAGTCCCCCAGGGATCAGCACTGGGTCCGGTCCTGTTCAACAGCTTCATCAATGCTATTGATGAGGGCACAGACAGACAGAGTCTGCTCAGCAAGTTTGCTGATGACACCAAGCTGGGAGGCTTGGCTGATACAGCTGAAGGCTGTGCTGCCATCCAGAGAGCCCTGGGCAGACAGAGCTGGGCACAGAGGAACCAGATGAGGTTCAACAAGGACAAGTGCAGAGTCCTGCACTTGGGGAGGAATAATAAACTGCACCAGTACAGGCTGAGAGATGACTGCTGGAGAGCAGCCCTGTGGAGAGGGACCTGGGAATGATGGTGGATAACATTCATGGGACAGCAATGTGCCACTGGGGCCAAGAAGGCCAATGGGATCCTGGGGTGAATTAAGAAGAGAGTGTCCAGCAGATCGAGGGAGGTTTTCCTCCCCTTCTACTCTGCCCTGGTGAGACCTCACCTTGAGTACTGCCTTCAGTTTTGGGCTCCCCAATTTAAGAGGGGTAGGGATCTGCTGGAGAAAGTCCAGTGGAGGGCTACAAGGATGATTAGGGGACTGGAGCATTGCATGATGAGGAAAGGCTGAGGGACCTGGGGCTATTCAGTCTGGTGAAGAGAATACTGAGATGAGACTGGGATATCTTCATCTGCATTCACCAAGCTGCTCTTAAAACTCTGGCTGCTGACAAGTTGCTGTCTCTACTCAGCAGCAAACTGCATGGGAACATTTTATACTATTCTTAAGGGAGTTATTTTCTACCTCACTCACATGAACATTTTGTCAGAAAAAAGAAACTGCACTGCAGTTAGCACTGAATAGCCCTAACAAGCAGCCAAAAGGCAGCTCTGATGTTCCTGGTCTGCAAAACTATAAGTGATTTGAAAGGCTGCTCAGGCTTTTAGTGCATTCTGAAAAAAGCCCTTCTGTGCTGTAGTGAGCTGCATGAGTGACAAACACTAAAGCAATGGACAGAGAGGATGGAGCTAACAGTCAGATGCCAGCAGATGCCTCAGAGCAGCAGGCAGTCAACTCAGGCCCTACGAGAAAGCAAAGGCACAGCAGATCCCCTGTGGGACAGCAGTGTCCTGCAGTAGTGGCTGCTCATGCAGCTCTGGCGTCTAAGGCACGCACTATAGGGGGAACTTCTCCCTCTTTTTGATCTCATAGCTGTGGAGCTTCTCTCAAAGTCACTGCTAGTACAACTGAGCTACAGCTTTGGGTCATTGTAACCTGCTCTGACATCACTTCATCTCAGAACATTTTTGTCCCTGATCTTAAGACTTCAGTAAAAAAAAAAAAAAGGTCAGTATTTGAAGTTAAAGCACAAGTTTGGAAGCAAAACAGAAAGTGGGCGTAGGTGTTATTTTCAGGGATGTCCTGACAAAGAGTCACCATAAAATGCTGGTGATTTTAAACTGAGATATTTTGAATCCTTATGCCTGGAATGAGAAGAGAAAGCTGATACAACTGGGAGCAGCCAAGATCACTTTCCCTATTTTCTGACATTTTACAGCTACTGTTAAGTAATGGTTTCCTCATTTTTAGAACTCCCCTTCTGCCCCCTTGCCTTTGGTATTTGTTTGGTTTACTGTTGGAGAGATTCTTGCTAGCAGAGGATACGAACTGATAAACATGAGCAACCTGTGCTGGGAAGTGTCCTTGGGCCTGTCTCTGGCTCAGGAAAGCAAACTGTAAACAGTGAGCACCCCACACACAGCTGCAGTGGGCAGAGTTAGCCAGCCCAAGGGGGCTGGGCTGGTCAGCCTGGGGGCTGACCCTGTAGAATGCTATTGTATACCACCCTATCCATGCCTTCCATGTAACCCTGTACCTCAGATGTGCACTCCCCTTGCCAGAAAGCATGTAAATCTCTGCATCAGGGCAACAAATGGACTATGACCATCGAACCAAAAGAGGCATTTTACCCAGGTGCTCCACCAGTAGTCTGCCTACCCAAACTCTCACAATCCATTTTTCTCTTCTCCATGGCTTCAAAAAAGCAATTAAGGTAATTATGAATTGTGAAGTGAGGAGGAGCTATAGAATGATGAAGATTGCTCAACAATGACCTCATTTTCCAAATGGGGCCAGGCTCTTTGCAGTGGTGTCCTAGGATAGGACAAGGAGCAGTGGACACAAATTGGAACCCAGGAAGTTCCACCTCATCATGAGGAGAAAGTTATTTGGTGTGAGGGTGCTGGAGCCCAGGAGCAGGCTGTGCAGAGAGGCTGTGGAATCTCCTTCTTTGGAGACTTTCAAGACCCACCTGGATGTGTTTCTGTGTGATCTGCCCTGAGTGATCCTGCTCTGGCAGGGGGGTTGGACTCAACGATCTCCAGAGGTCCTTTCCAACCCCTACTGTTCTGTGATTCTATAATTTAATTGTTGAAAGAGTGCCAAGTAATGACAATACATCCACACTTTCAAGTGGTTGTTGTTCTCTGTTGTGGAGGTCTCTGTGACACCTTTATAAATCTTTGATTTAAGGATGGTGTGGTTGAAGTTAGAAAGATTTTGTATTTGCAGGTACCACTTAAGTGAAATAACAACACAAGTAGTAGTGTGGGTGCAAGTCTAATGTGGGCATTGAAAATTAAACAGAAGGGCAAAGAAAGATTTGTATAGAAGTTGTCTTTTTAGGGAACATTATCAATATTGGTAACAGAATGATTTCTGTTTAATACATTTGCCACCATGCTAACTACTGCTGTTTTACAGCAAGCAGCAGCCTAGAATACAGGTAAGTGGTCAGCACAAGTCTGTTCCAAACAAGCAGGTGTGGCAGGCCACTCTGCAGTGCAGCTAACCCATGGGCTCATTCAGGCTGGAAACTGCCATCCACCATCATTTGTGTGGCACTGGGTGTAATGGGTTCTGATCTGACTGCAAAGTCTGAAGCAGGTATTTCAGTTAAATTAGGGACTGCAGATGATGACAACAGTCACCAGAATGCTTCCCAAGGGTATGGTGCAGCAGGAGCAGCTGCCTGGGAAGCTCTGCCAGGCAGTTTGCCATTGCTACCGAATCCTGGCATGGTGCCTGTCCTATCTGAAATTAGAGGGGCACAAGAGCAGTGCGGCAACAGGGAATTAAAACTGTCTATAGGTAACTTACACAGCACTTACACACTGCCTTAGGGACACAACAGTCCTCATGAACACAAGGCCAGGCTGGGCTGCTCCTGCTTCATTCCGTGCACACCATACCTGCATGGCAAGCTGCAGGGAAATGAGAGCTTTTGAACTGTGTCACTGTGTCTTGGGTTCAAATGCAAGTTCCCAGAGACTCTTATAAATTTGGTAGACCCAATGACAATTTATAGAATTTATAGAGTGCCCTCCCCTCCTCCCCCTCCTTTCCCCAAAAGACAGGGAGAGAGATAAAAGGTAGGGACACCCCAATAAATCAATCTCACTCGATTTGGAAGTTAAAAAGGAAAAGTTTAACAATAACTTAGAAAAAGGGATTGGAGGTAGGGGAGTTTACAAAGGATAAGGAAGGGAAAACAGCAAAATACAAAACAGGGATGGATACAACCCGAGTAGTGTGATGGTGTCTCTGCCTCGTGGCTGGTATGCAGTATCAGTGTGTGTGTGATCATGAACGCAGGTAGAGGAGGAACGAGCAAGAGCGAGAGAGAGCGAGGAGCAGGAAGTGCTCCTCTTTTATACCGCAGGAAGTGGGGGGAGTGGGCTAACCATCACCTGGAGTGTGGCCCACCCCTGAGGAGGGGCCAAGACCCCTAGGGTCAGGTTCAGGGTCACTCCCCCAGGAGTGTTAACCCTATACATTCCACCCCTTGGTTAGACCACTTCCACCTTCCTAAGAACAGTCTTCTTCTCCAAAGATGGGAAAAAGTTGTCCATGGGTTAAGAGTTCTTAAAGTCTTTCTTGGTCCCCGGCTGTATCCCAAGGCGATGTGCTCCTCTGGTCCGGTGCAGGTTGCTGAGATGTGAGCAGGACAGGAACGGAAGAAAAGTCAGTGAAGCAGGAACAGTTCTTGTTGGAACTCAGGAAAAGAGTCTTTTCCCTCTGTGAAGAAAAAACATCAGGAACAGTCTCTCTTGGTGTCTGGCATCAGGGGAACAGGTGTAGATGAGATGGCTGTAGACATCCTCTGGAGGGAAATCAGGAACAGTCTCTCACTGCAGGGCATCAGTGACGAATCAGATGCAGGGTTCTGGTTGGACGCCGTGGTGTGATGCGATGTTGTAAGACTCTGGATAGCTGCTGCTGTGATGTAGGTTCTGTTGGACGCCGTGTAGTGGTGAGGGTATAACTACAAAAACAACTTGTAACCCCTTATGAACTATAATACAAGTATTGCACAACTATGATACAAGTATTGCACAACTATGATACAACTATAATACAAGATAACCTGAAAGTATCTGGAACACATGGAATCAACTCTGAGATTTCAAAACCTTTTCAGCTAAAGAGAGGTTTCTCTGAGGGACACACTCGATAACACCAGTTTCCATCATCACCCAGTATGTGTGACCAGGACCCTCTGCAGATACCACCCCTTTGATAGGTTTTCCCCCACCAGAGGCAGGAGCAACCCACACAGTCTTTCCCAGTAGATTCCTTTCACAGACTACAGGAACTCCATCTCCCTCAACTATGGGCAGTAGGGCAGACTGAGCAGGACCAGCTCTGTTAACTGATCCCCTGCTATTCACCAGCCAAGTGGCTTCTGCAAGGTGCTTCTCCCAGTTTCTGAGAGTTCCACCTCCCATAGCCTTCAGGGTGGTTTTCAGCAGACCATTGTGTCGCTCAATCTTTCCTGCAGCCTGTGGGTAGTATGGGATGTGATAAACCCATTCTATCCCATGCTCTTTTGCCCAGTTGCTTACAAGGTGGTTCTTGAAATGGGTCCCATTGTCTGACTCAATTCTCTCTGGGGTACCGTGTCTCCACAGGATGTGGCTCTGCAGGCCCAGAATGGTGTTATGGGCAGTAGCATGAGGTACTGGGTAGGTTTCCAGCCACCCCGTGCTTCCCTCCACCATGGTTAACACATACTGCTTGCCACTACGAGACCGAGGCAGAGTGATGTAATCAATCTGCCAGGCCTCCCCATACCTGTACTTTGACCACCTTCCCCCGTACCACAAAGGCTTCATGCGCTTAGCTTGCTTTATGGTGGCACAGATGTCACATTCATGGATAACCTGAGTTATGGCCTCCATGGATATGTCCACGGATCTGTCTCGGGCCCATTGGTATGTGGCATCTCTTCCTTGGTGACCAGAAGAGTCATGTGCCCACCGAGCTAAGAACAGTTCACCTTTGTGTTTCCAGTCCAGGTCAATCTGGCAGATGTGGGCAGCCTGGTCAGCTTGGTGGTTATGCTGCTGTTCTTCAGTGGCTCTGCTCTTTGGGATGTGAGCACTGATGTGTCGGATTTTAACTGGCAGTTTGTCCAGGCGTGCAGAAATGTCTTGCCAGAGATCAGCAGCCCAAATAGGCTTCCCTTTTCTCTGCCAATCATTTCTCTTCCACTCCTTCAGCCACCCCCATAAGGCATTTGCTACCATCCATGAGTCGGTGTAGATGTATAGCATTGGCCACTGCTCTCGTTCTGCAATGTCCAGGGCCAGCTGGATGGCTTTCACCTCAGCATACTGGCTGGATTCGCCTTCTCCATCTCTTGCCTCTGCAACCCTGCGTGTGGGGTTCCAGACGGCAGCCTTCCATCTCCGCTTGCTGCCTACCAGGCGGCAGGATCCATCTGTGAAGAGAGCATATGCCTTTTCCTCCTCAGGGAGGTCACTGTATGGAGGGGCTTCCTCGGCACGGGTCACTGTCTTCTCTTCTGCTGGCTTTCCAAAGTCAGTGCCCTCTGGCCAGTTGGTGATGACCTCTACAATGCCTGGACGCTCGAGAGTCCCCATCCTAGCCCTCTGAGTTATCAGAGCCATCCACTTACTCCAAGTGGCATCTGTGGCATGGTGCGGAGTCGAACCCTTCCCTTTAAACATCCAAGTCAGGACCGGAAGCCTTGGAGCTAAAAGGAGTGGTGACTCCGTCCCAATCACCTCAGAGGCAGCTCTGACTCCCTCATAGGCAGCTAGGATTTCTTTCTCTGTGGGGGTATAATTGCTCTCTGAGCCTTTGTATGCCTTGCTCCAGAACCCGAGTGGGCGGCCTCTTGTCTCATCAGGAGCTTTCTGCCATAGGCTCCAGCTAGGACCATTCTCACCGGCTGCTGTATAGAGAATGTTCTTAATCTCTGGGCCGGTTCAAACTGGTCCCAAGGCCATGGCATGGACCACCTCTCGTTTGATCTGGTCAAATGCCACCTGCTGCTCAGGTCCCCACCCAAAGTTATTCCTCTTTCTTGTAACGTCAAAGAGGGGTTTCACAATTTGACTGTACCCGGGAATGTGCATCTTCCAAAAGCCCACAAACCCCAGGAAGGATTGTGTCTCCTTCCGGTTAGTGGGTTCCACCATAGTGGCCACTTTATTCACCACATCCATAGGGATGTGGCGTCGGCCATCCTGCCAGCGAACTCCCAGGAACTGGATTTCTCTGGCAGGCCCTTTCACTTTGCTTCTCTTAATGGCAAAACCTGCATCCAACAGGATATTAATGATCTTCTCACCCTTCTTGAAGACCTCCTCTGCTGTCTCACCCCATACAATGATGTCATCGATGTACTGCAGATGTTCCGGAGCTCCACCCTTCTCCAGTGCAGTCTGGATGATGCCATGGCAGATTGTAGGGCTGTGCTTCCACCCTTGAGGCAGTCTGTTCCAGTGGTACTGGACTCCTCTCCAGGTGAAGGCAAACTGCGGCCTACATTCTTCTGCAATGGGGATGGAGAAGAAAGCATTAGCAATGTCAATTGTGGCATACCATTTGGCCTCCTTTGTTTCCAGTTCATACTGCAGCTCCAACATGTCAGGCACGGCTGCGCTGATTGGAGGAGTCACTTCGTTCAGGCCTCGGAAATCCACCGTGAGTCTCCACTCCCCTGTCTCCTTTCGCACTGGCCATATCGGGCTGTTGAAGGGCGAGTGGCTCTTGCTGATGACAAGCTGCTGCTCCAGGCGGCGAATCAGCTGCTGTATGGGTAGCAGGGAGTCTCTGTTGGTGCGGTATTGCCTGCGATGAACTACACGAGAAGCAATAGGTAACTTGACATCTTCCACCTTGTGAGTACCAACCACGGAAGGGTCATCTGACAAGCCAGGCATGATAGACAGCTGCTCTTTGTCTGCAGTCTCTACAGCTGCTATGCCAAAAGCCCACTTGTTCCCCTTCGGATCTTTAAAGTACCCTTCCCGGAGAAAGTCGATCCCCAGGATGCAAGGTGCATCAGGGCCAGTTACTATGGAGTGCTTCTCCCACACATTCCCGGTGAGGCTTATCTCAGCCTGCAGCACAGTCAACTCCTGAGACCCCCCTGTGACTCGTGCAATTGTAACAGTATCTGTCCCCCTGTGGCTGGAGGGGATCAGAGTGCATTGGGCACCGGTGTCTACCAACGCTCTGTACTTCTCGGCTTCAGAAGTGCCAGGCCATTTCACAAACACGTCCCAATATACTCTGTTATCCCTGGCCTCCGCCTGGCTGGAGACAGGGCACCTCTAATTCTGAGCAGTGTGACTGCATGAGGCACATGGACCTGAGGTACTGGCTTCACCACCCCTTGAGCGAGAGCGCTGCCTGCGGGACACTGGGGCAACCCCTCTTCTGGAGGAGTTATTCCCTGTGTTTGTCCCCTGCAGTTCCCTTACCCTGGCCCATAGAGCTGAGGTGGGCTGGCCATGCCATCTATCCATGTTTTCCCCATGGTCACACAGTGTTCTCCAGAGTGACCCCTGTGTGTACCCTGTCTGCTCTGGGCTGGTCTCCTGCGGGGAGGAGGAGGAGCACGGCGGCGTGTGTTCCTTACAGCTGAGACTTGCACCCATTCTGAAGGTGAAGAGCAGTCATCCTCTGCCTTCTGCATTTCAGAGAAAGAGGCTTTTAGCTCGTTCATTTCTTGGGTGAGGGTCTCTACAGTGGCAATTAAGGTTTTCCTCGACAAACTGTCTTCAAACTGTCTTAGGTCATTCACAAACTCCCTGATTGTGGGAAGGTTGTTGGGGTCTCTGCCCAGCAGCAGTGCTCCCAATGTGGGGGCATATGTGGAAGGGGCACACTGAGTCAGTTTCTTTAAGAGGGCTGGCTTCATGCGGACATCATCAGGGTCCGAGGGCCTCTGGTCGGCTCCATAAATTATCTCTTGAACCGCCATTTGCCTCAGGTATGAGATACCCTGTTCCTTATCTGTCCATCTAAGGGGATGGAAAATCATGTCATCCTTAGTCGGGTACCTGTACCTCACAGCTATCAGAAGCCTGGCCCAAAGTGAGTGGGTACCATCGAGCCTTCCCAGTTCCTTATCCACACCTCCATCCCTCGACAAGGATCCCAGTTGCTTTGCCTCCCTCTGATCTAGGTCCACTGTTTCTGCTCCTGCATCCCAGCATTTCAAAAGCCAGGCTAAAAGGGACTGTCCGTTTGCCCTTGCATACTCCTGCCTTATGTGCCTGATTTCCTTTCTGGGCGTGGAGCTGATAAGGATCACTCCATTATCAGGTCCATTTCCAGCTGGTTGCTGTTGCTGGGGGGTGCTGGTTCCCGAAGAGGTCCCTTGCCCTGGATCGGTATCTGCGGGAGGGTTTTGATTTGATCTCGCTGGCCGCGTCGTAATTGGTGCTAGGTGAAGGGGGCTGGGCTGAGGGGGCAGGGTCCGGGGGGCTGCCCTGGGCGGGACCGGAGGCGGAGTTCGGGGCGGAGCCGCGCTAGGGGCGGCCGGAACGGCCTGACCTGTCGCCCAACCCCCGCAGCTGCAGCTCAGGCAGTGAGGACCACCCCTCCCCCTAAGCACCCTAATGGCGGCGCCCACCCGATACTTCCACGTGTCCCAGTTCACCGCTATCTTATTAATTCCCAAACCCACATTTACACACAGTGAAATAACAGCTATCCAGTACCATTTCTCCCCCAAAATATCTGGAGCTTCTGTGCTCCAATGCATATACTCAGATTGATTCCATGTTCCAGAAACATTTCTAAACACAGTGATATTACTAACAGAATTCAGGAAATAGGCATAGACTTGGGCAGGCAAATGCTTAGAATATTCCCAGAGCATATCAATGACAATCCAGAAGACATGGTAACTCATAAACTTTAACAGCCAGCCCCAAAACAGCCATGCAAAAGCGTTAATGATTAAGACTTTCAGAATATCCATTTTTTAACTTCCAAATCTTCTCTGAAAGAATTCTTTCTACCTAGCCCCACGTTGAGATGCCAAAATAAATTGTCTTGGGTTCAAATGCAAGTTCCCAGAGACTCTTATAAATTTGGTAGACCCAATGACAATTTATAGAATTTATAGAGTGCCCTCCCCTCCTCCCCCTCCTTTCCCCAAAAGACAGGGAGAGAGATAAAAGGTAGGGACACCCCAATAAATCAATCTCACTCGATTTGGAAGTTAAAAAGGAAAAGTTTAACAATAACTTAGAAAAAGGGATTGGCAGTAGGGGAGTTTACAAAGGATAAGGAAGGGAAAACAGCAAAATACAAAACAGGGATGGATACAACCCGAGTAGTGTGATGGTGTCTCTGCCTCGTGGCTGGTATGCAGTATCAGTGTGTGTGTGATCATGAACGCAGGTAGAGGAGGAACGAGCAAGAGCGAGAGAGAGCGAGGAGCAGGAAGTGCTCCTCTTTTATACCGCAGGAAGTGGGGGGAGTGGGCTAACCATCACCTGGAGTGTGGCCCACCCCTGAGGAGGGGCCAAGACCCCTAGGGTCAGGTTCAGGGTCACTCCCCCAGGAGTGTTAACCCTATACACACTGGCAGCCCTGGCACTTCTGCTACCCACTCTGCTGGGTCTGTGTGCCTTTTGAGTAGGTGCCAGGGCAGGAACAAGAGGCGGGTGGCAAGAATGCAGTCAGGAAACTGGGCAGAGTCAGATATGAGTCCAGGAGGAAGGTGTGCTTCTTGTAAAATTACACTGTGCTGGACTGCTTTAACTTCCAACTCTTGAAGACATCGGAGAGTTGTTTGTGTTGGAAAAGCCCTCTGAGATGATCCAGTCTGACCACCAACCCAACACATCAGAGCCACAGGTTTCTTGAACACCTCCAGGGATGGGGACTCCACCACCTCCCCAGGCAGCCTGTGCCAATCCCTGACTACTCTTGCACCAAATAATTTTTTCTTAATTTCCAACCTAAACCTCCCCTGATGCAACTTGAGACTTTACTCTTTCCTGTCACTTGCTACTCGGCAGAAGAGCCCAACCCCCACCTCAGCACAGCCTCCTTTCAGGGAGCTGTAGAGAGCAATGAGGTGTCCCCTCAGCCTCCTCTGCGCTGAACACTCCCAGCTCCCTGAGCTGCTCCTCCCCAGCCTTGTTCTCCAGACCCTCCATCAGCTTTCTTGCTGTGCTCTGGACCTGCTCCAGCCTCTCAATGCCCTTCTTGGAGTGAGGGGCCTAAAAGTGAACCCAATACTCAAGGTGTGGTCTCAGCAGTGCTTAGTCCAGAGGGACAATCACTGCCTTGCTCCTGCTGGCCACACCACTGCTGACAGGATGCGGGTGGCATCTTGGCCACCTGTGCACTGCTGGTTCATATTCAGCTGCTGTCAACCAACACCTCCAGGTCCTTTTCTGCCGGGCAGTTTCCAGGTACTCTGCCCAAAGCCTGTAGCATTCATGGGGTTGCTGTGACCCAGGTGCAGAGCTCAGCACCTGGCCTTGCTGAATCTCATAGAACTGTCCTTAGCTCATCAATCCAGCCCTCTGTAGTGCTTTCCTACCCTGAAGCAGATGACACAGCAGATACCAATTTGCACTATCCAGCCTCTGCAGCCCTTCCTGGGCAGGGCTGGCCTGTCTGGAGGAGACAGGATTCCCAGTAAGGGAGGGCTTTGTGTCCTGCGGGATTTAATGCACACATGGGAATGCTGCAAGTTGGTGCAGCCCAGCCCTGGGGCCCTGGGAAGCACCTGGCCTGTCATTTCCTCTTTGAGGGACTGGGAGGAGTGCAGAAGCAGCCCACCTATGGCAGCCTTGAGGCTTGCCTGTGGCCTTTGCCATGTCCCTGCTGCTCATTCCCCAGTGCTCACAGTCTGACTTGCTCCTCCACCAGTCCTGCTCCTGGCAGCCAAGCAAATGAACCTTCATTTTCTGTTGTCCCTGGTGCCACTTGCACCCACTTGCAGCCAGACAGTGTAGTCACAGCATGCATTGGGATGGAAGGGATGGAAGGGACCCTCGAAGGGCTTTTTGTCCAACCCCCTGTAGTCATCAGGGACATCTCCGGGTTGCCCAGGGCCCCACCAAGCCTGACTTTGACTGTCTCCAGGGCCGGCGCCTCAACCTGCTCCAGTGCCTCACCTCCCTCACTGTGTAGAACCTCCTCCTGATGTCCAACTTAACTCTGCCCTGCTCCAGTTTCAAACCATTGCCCTCTTCCTGTCCCCACAGGCCCTTCTGAACAGTCCCTCCCCAGCCTGCCTGCTGGTCCCCTTCAGATATTGAAATGCAGCTCTAAGGTCTAAGACCTTCTCTTCTCCAGATTGAACAACCCCAACTCTTTCATCTGATCCACATAGGTGATGTTCTCCAGCCCCCCTGATCATTTTCATAGCCTACTCTGGACCATCTCCATCAGTTCTGGGTCGTTTCTGTGTTGAGGGTCCCACAGCTGCACAGAGCCCTGCAGGTGAGGTCTTCCTGTTATCTTTGGTCACACTGCTTTGGATGCAGCTCAGACTGTCAGTGCCCCTTGCTGGCTCCTGCCCAGCTTGTCATCCACCGGCATGCCCAAGTCCATCTCTACAGGGCTGGCTCTCAATGTCATCATCCCCCAGCCTGGAACGGTACTGAGGATTGCCCCAACCCAGGTGCAGAGCCTTGCACCTTGCCTTGCTGAACTTCGTAAGCTTCTCCTGCGCCCATTTCTCCAGCCTAAGTCCCTTCGTTCAAAGGCTCTTCTAAATATGGCTCAAATTTCCTATGCACTTCCTTCAGCCGCACATTGCTGTAGGAACAGCACATTTTGCGCTGTAACACTGGTCCCTTACGGGTCTTTTCCTGAGGTCATTACCCGATTAGCCTAAATTACACTCCACACGCCTCCCACTTTCGCACTCGCACAGGGCTGCGGCCGGCGGGAGGTCGCGGCGCCTGCAGTCCCGCAGCTGAGCGCTTCCGTACGCACGTTCGAAGCCCCCGCGCAGGCAGCGGCGCACCAGCGGACGCCCCTGCCCCTACCCCTGCCCCTGCCCACGGACGCCGCTGGGTGGAGCCGCGGCTGGGCCCCACCTGCCCACGCTGCCGCCGTCACGGAGGGCTGGGGCGGAGCGGGCGGGACTTGCCGCTCTCCCCCACCCGCCCTTCCTCTGCAGGACCTGCCGCGCCCGGTGTCCACAGGATCGCCAGGCCGGGTAAGAGCGGCAGGAGCTTAGCCGGGGATGTTTAGCGTCTGCCTGCAGGAAGGGTGAGCAGGGTAGTGTTCGCGCTGCGGAGCAGCGGCAGCCTGGCAGGGGCGGTTGGAAGGGCCGCAGCGCCCCGTGGGCGCTTACTGGTGTCGGAGCAGCCTCCGGTTCCCGGCTCGGCCCTACTGCCTAGTCTGGGGCGAGCGGGGCGGCTGTGGCAGGGAGTGGTTGCTGGGCCGTGGGCTAGGGGTGCAGGTTTAGACTGCAAGCGGTTGTGTCACCACCAGCCCCATTCCCCCGCACCCTGCCACTCCCCGATACCATGACTGTGGCGTGGCCGCTGGCCCTGATGCCCTAAACAGGAACTCGGGGCCTACAGCCGCTGTTCTACAGCAGCTGATGTCGAATCACAGGGGTCGGATCCTCTTTAGCATAGTGAGACGCCCTGCGTGCTGCCGCCGAGCCCAGGTGAGCAGAGCCCCTGAGCAGCAGGGAAGGAGGTGATGGACGTCGCCCCTGTGAACAATGAGCCCGGGCCTGGCCGGGGCGCCCTGCCTCTGCCTTCCTGGTGAACCACTTGCTGCCGCTTCAGAAGTAGGCACTTCCCGAAACTGTAGAAGGAAGTGGAAGGTTTCATTCTGCTTCACATGACATGCAAGGCACCAGTCTTAACTGAAGCTCGGGGGTAAAATCCCCGGGGTGCTACTTGCCTGCAGTGGTGTGCTTGTGGCTGCCACCCCCTGCTCTGATGTGCCAAGGCAGGGCAGTGAAGCCCTTCTGACCAGCACTTCTGCTTGCAGCTTGGACTTCAGTGCAAGCGATGTTAACTGAAAAGAAAAAAGGGTTGGGGGAAGTTCAGATATGCTGAAGTTAGAACACAGCGATGCCAGATGTTATACACTGTATTTGTGTTCCCTTCATGAAGACCTCTGTTGTAGTCTTAGATCAGTATTAAGAAGCATTCTTGGTGGCTTATGTTGAAGTGAAGCTTTTGGGGGCATGGAGAAGAAAGAAACCATGAGCTGTAGCACCCTGGCAGGCCTCAGACAGACTCATCCAGCACAATCAGATCTTGTATGAAGGTGACTTCTCCTTTGGGGTGGTTGATGTGACCATGTAGTTCCAGGTGAGCAAGCTACCCTGAGGGAGATGTGGGTGGGAACCTGTTGTGTGCCAGAATGTCATTGGTTCCAGTCCATCTCTGTTTTCCCGTGAGGCGTTCTTTGTCTATCAGCAGCACAAGAAATTTGGTACAAGTCATCTTGGCTCCATTTTCAATACTCCTGTTTCCAATGGTTTCAGTAACCAGAGTTCTTTTTCATAGAATCACAGAATGGTCTGGGCTGGAAGAGCTCCAAAGATCATCCAGTCCAACCTCCCTGCAGTCAGCAGGGACATCCTCAGCTAGATCAGGTTGATCAGAGCCCTGTCCAGCCTCACCTTGACTGTCTCCAAGGATGGGCCCCAGCCACCTCTGTGGGCAACATGTTGCAGTGTTCCACCAGCCTTCTGGTGCAGAACTTGTTCCTCGCATCCAATCTAAGTCTGCTCTGCTCTCATTTCAAACCATTGCCCTCATCCTGTCCTGCGGGTCTTTGGAAATAGGCCTCTGAATTCAGGCCTCTGAATACTCTGTGCACTCCTAGGAAAGGAGGCTTTTCCCAAGAATGAAGATGTTCTGTTAGGTTTCTGAAAGCTGTGTTCCTCCACCTACAAAGATCCATGAGGATGAATCAGACCATGATAGGCATATTTCTGAGCCACACATACTGAATGCTGGAGATGCATTAAGGCCTAACAGTATTTCAGGCTTCTGGAATTTGATTTTCCACACTGGTCAGCTCGAAATGCCACTGCTTCAAATTACATCTTTGTCTGAAAGACAAGAGAGAATAGATAGAACACTGATCTCTGGCACCATCTAATAGTGATTTTTTTTTTCCTTTTACAAGAATTAATTCTAGCTGTTAGATAGTGCAAGTTTATTTTGGTGTGGTTTGGTGTGACTCATGTGGCAAGGCTAGGGAGACTGGACAGTCTGGAGTAGTGTTGGTGTTGCTGTGTTAGAGCAAAGCAAAGATAGTGCTGGCAGCCCAGAGGCAGATGTGTGCTGGCTGCATCCAGAGCAGGGAGAACAGTAGCACAAGGAGGGGATTCTGCCCCTCTGCTCTGCTCAGACCTCACCTGCAGCACTGCCACCAGCTCTGGGGCCCCTGCAGAAGAAGGACCTGGAGCTACTGGAGAGGGTCCAGAGTAAGTCATTAAGGTTATCAGAGGTCTGGAGAACCTCCCCTGTGGGGACAGCCTGAAAGAGTTAGGGCTGTTGAGCCTGGAGAAGAGAAGGTTTCAGGGAGATCTTAGTGCAGCCTTCCAGTACCTGAAGGGGCTACATGAGAGCTGGGAAGAGACTTTCAGCAGTTTGTCATTATTGTCTGTTTTTTCACTCTGCCTGAAGGACTTTGTGCCTGCCCTTTTGGCAGTAGCTTGCAAAGGAAGTCACAGCTAGGAGTTGTTTTGGAGAAGCTTTGTTTCAGTAACAGGAAAGCCCCAGGACTGGATATTTAAAGACATAAAATCCTCATTCAGAGAGGATTTACATTTTCAAGCATTTCTATGAAATGCAGCAGGTACATTTTGCTTTTGGAAAGTTAAGGATCTGTGTCTAGGTCCTGATGCTAAAAGGTGCTTGAACAGTGCCATTATTGCTGAAGGGTTCTGGTCCTAATCTATGTTACAAAATGAAAAGTCTTAGAGTGCCTATATGAGGAACTGCAGAATGGAGCAGGCGCTTATTAACTGCAGCTGCCTGCAGCCTGCAAGGTATTTAGGTGGCTACAGCTGGGATCTCAGATGTGCTGTGCTGTCACATGACATCATTCTGTCCTGATAGACCCTTCAGAGTGGCACTGGGCAGCTGCTCTTTTCACAGGATCACAGGATGCTGGGGGTTGGAAGAGACCCAAAGAGCAGCTCATCGAGTCCAGCCCCCCTGCCAGAGCAGGGCCATACAATTTAGCTCAGGTCACAGAGGAACACATCCAGACGGGCCTGGAAAGTCTCCAGAGAAGGACACTGTGCAGCCTCTCTGAGGACCCTGCTCCAGTGCTCTGGGATCCTTATCAGAAGTGGAACCTCCTGTGCTGCAGCTTACATCCATTGCTCCTTGTCCTATCACAAGGCAAAGAGAAAGCAACTTTTTCTCTGACAAACTCCTTTCTAGAAGTCAAGCTGGTGCCAAGGCTCCTTTTCTGCTTGGGTATGGAGTGCCAGTGTGGTGTAGGAACTAAGTAATGCAGAGATTAGGAAAAATCCATATCAGTCCTTTGAGCTCTTCAAACTCTTGGCTTGCCCAGAGTGGCTCTAGTGAAATGTGTTGATCCTTGATTTCATTTCTGCCAGTAGACTAATTTCTTCAGGATTCCCTCAGTGTTTTGACAAGCCAGATTGCCTTTAGGTTTCTCCCATTCAAAGACAGAGGTATTGAGGGGAAAATAAAAGGTACAATCAAAAACCCACAACGGACTGGAACTTCAGGAGGAACTGTGTACTGCCAGAGATGCAGCTTTGTCCCAGCTGAAGGCAATGGGCTTCCCTCAGTCACAGCATCCTCTTCCCTCCTGCATGTCAGAAGTGAAGCAGACAGCAGAGCCAAAGCACACCATGACAATGCTGAGATGCTGTAGCAGTGAGAAGAAATTCATGGTCTTGGTGGGTGCTTTTATCACTTCTGTGTGAAGGGAAGTACTTGGGGCAGGCATCTGTTTAAGTTGTGGAGATTCCAACCCTCCTCTTGTCAGAGCCTCTAGCAGAACTCCCGTTGGCTTCTCAAAGGCTCTGCTGTGTTTTCAGGGGCATGTGAAGCTAACAAGCAAAGAGTGTTTGGGGAGAAGTAAGGGTTTGTTGTGTTCAGGTGCCCTTGTTGTTAGAGAGCTAGAATGAAGAAGTTCACACCTTCTGTAAAAACAAAACAAACAAAAAAACCCGAACGAATGCAGAAGTTTTCTCCTCTTGGTGCTGTTCAGCTTGCTTTTTCCTGACTTCGAGAGTTTGTGGTGAGGACTGGGAAGTGAACAAGGCTGACGAGTGACCACTTACCCTGGCCTCTGTTCTGCAGTCTGGTAACTTACCCTGTCCATAATTTCTCTGATTAAGACACTCTGGAACAGCATTGCTGGTGGAAGACTTTCTGTGGGGCGAGCCAGTTGTGAATTAGCACTGCTGTCCTTCAGAGCTACTGTGGTTCTCCATTGCAATCTGTGTGGATGCAGAGAACTCTGCTGACAGGTCTGCACGTGCAGAGGCAAAGCTGAAGGTAGCCTGTGGGCTTCTCAGTCCCCTGAACACCCTCCCTTGATGTGTTGTGTTGGGCTGCCCAACTCTGTAGCCAGCAGGTTGGGAAGCTCCGTATCTGGTGTATTGCAGTCTGTACTGTCAGGCTAGTGCAGGGTAGCTCCTCTAAAGACACTGAAAGTTAACTTCGAAATGTTGAAGACAAAAGAAGTCACTGGTTTTGTGGGGAGCAATTAGCCTGTGTGTGTCCTGACTGCAATGCCGTGCTGAGAATGATCACAGGCAGCTGTTTGAATGCAAATATGAAGGGAGAGGCAGCAGCAGCTCTGAAGGAGTTTCAGTTCTGCAGCTTTTGTGCACAGATGCTTTGTTCTTTTGTTGTCTCTTCTCCCCAGCAGCTGCATACCAACGTTTAACTTTTAACATTCCACCTAATATTTAACTGAAGATTATTTTTAGCCAGTGTTGGTGCTGTGGTTACCAGTGTGGCTGGTACAAGTCACAGCTTTGGAAGGAAACAATGGACACAGTTCTGAGGAATCTTTTCAAACTGCCTCCTTTTAGGAGCTCTCTGTAATTCCTGCCTACACTTGTGTTTGCTGCCGAGCCGATAGAGTTTCCATAGCCAATACACCAAGGCATGGAGCCACTTATTTGCTGTTAAGTTTGCATGGGATTGGTCTTACTACAGAAATTCCACGCAGTAGTGCCTGCAGTTTCCAGAAAGAGCAAGGGTCGTTCTCCCAGCCTTGAAGCAGGTAATTTGGTTTAGAGTGACTGGCTGACTCCAGACCTCAGTGAGCAACTCAGAGTGCTCCAAATCTGCCTGTGATACCAACGAGGACAGGAAGCAGCGCTGCAGGGGGCCGGCATGGTGCAGCAGGTACTTAGATGAGTGCGCAGATGCACTTCCTGTAGCTTCATCTGCAGACAGCTCGCCCATTCCTAGGGGATCCTTGGCAGCCTAATGCCTCCAAGCAGGGTCTAGAAGTCTGATGAGTGGCACCTTCAGAGCTGTGCAGGGCTTGTCTTCAAGCTAGCAGTTGTTTGTCTGGCACACGCAGCAGGGATGAGCCTGACCTCTGCAGCTGTAGCCCTGATGAAGTCCTCGTGGGATGTGGCATGGATCTGAGCAGAGTTTGCAGCTCAACTGAAGGTCATTTCCTATCACAGAGAGGTGAAAGCAGGTGGGTGCAAAGGAAGAAGGATGCTCCTGCGGTGTGTGGGTCCTGGCACTGACAAATGGTAAAGAATTTGGCAACAAGGAATTTTTTTAAAAGAGTTCCTGTGGACTTGAGTTTGTAAACTGCAGCACAGCTGCCAGCACATTTCACTAGCAGTTAGCCTTTTCACTTCCTTCCTTTCTATTTGAATATTTGAATCTGCATTCTCTCCCTCAACCTGCTTTTAGCAGTGTCTCTTAAGCAAAAGCTGAGAGGCAGGAAGGAGAGGACTGGGCCCCTCACTGCAGGAAGGACATTTGAGGGGCTGCAGCCTGTCCAGAGCAGGGCAGTGAGGCTGGAGAAGGGCCTGGAGCAGCTGGGGGTGAGGAGGGGCTGAGGGAGCTGGGGGTGTGCAGGTGCAGAAAAGGAGGCTGAGGGCAGAGCTCATTGCTCTCTGCAGTTCCCTGCAGGCAGGTTGAAGCAAGGAGGGAGCAGCCTCTGCTCCTTGGTGGCAAGGGACAGGAGCAGAGGCAATGGTTCCAAGCTGCCCCAGGGAAGGCTCAGGCTGGAGCTCAATAAATATTTCTGCACTGGAAGGGTTGTCAGACATAGGCACAGGCTGTCCAGGGCAGTGCTGCAGTGCCCATCCCTGGGGGTGTTCAAGCAGTGTGGAGCTGGTGCTCAGGGACATGGTTTGGTGTTGGCCCTGCAGTGCTGGGTGAGGGTTGGACTGGATGAGCTTGGAGGGCTCTGCTAACCAAATCTGTTCAGTGTTTTCTGTCTTTCTGTGACATTGCTTGGAGGCATGTGGTTTGGGTTGGGCCCTGGAACTGTGGGAAACTGGTGAGGGGAAGATGTTGAAGCTGTGAAGGTGATGTGCAGGAGATTGGAAAGGAGATGCTAAGTCTAAGCAGAGTCTGGAAGAAGTTGGGGGGCTGTGCTGGATGCAGATCTGCTTGACAGGTCTGTGCTCTGACTGCAGAGCCACTGAGTGGCCAGGGGCGCTTGGTACATGTGTCCTGGTAACTTAGATTTACAGGATCTTTGAGCTTGTGCTGAAACTTGATCTGTAGGGTTAGCAAACAGGCCCAGAGGTAGATAGCACACGATGTTATTTGTGTGTTTTCAGGGCAAGTGTGCTTGTGAGTGTTTGTGTGGTTGGATTTGGACCTTTTTTGGATAAGGTCTGATAGTTCTGGGTGAAAAACACACCCCCAAAACTGTATATGTGTGAGTTCATGTTGAGGGACACAGCAGTTGAAACAGGATGAAGGGGCAGTTCAGAGATGTTTAGCCTTCAGAAGAAGAGGCTGAGGAAAGACCTTATTGCTCTCTACAGCTCCCTGAAAGGAGGCTGCAGCGAGGCGTGGGTTGGACTCTTCTCAGATGCAACAAGTGACAGGACAAGAGGAATAGCCTCAAGCTGTGTCAGGGAAGGTTCAGGTTGGATATTGGGAACAATTTCTTCCCAGCAAGAGTTCTCAGGCACTGGCACAGGCTGCCCAGGGAGGTGCTTGGAGTCCCCATCCCTGGAGGGGTCTCAAAGCTGCCTGGATGTGGTGCTGAGGGAAGTGGTTTAGTGGCAGTAGTTAGCAGCAGTGGTGGGGCTGTGAGCTCTGGGTTGGTGGCTGGACTGAATGAGCCCAGAGGTCTCTTCCAACCTCAACAGTTTTGTAATTCTACAGCTGGCACTGAAGCTGACAAAAGTGAGAGGTGTTTGGGCAGAGCTGGATGCCTCCTCCCTTACTGATCTCCTGTGACCTGCTGGGTTTTTTGCTGTGGTGTGTTTATGGTGGGACGGGTGGCAATAACCCTTGGAATTTTAGGGGGCTGCAATTCATCAGGCGTTTGGGCACTGAGAGGTGGAAGATGCAGCTGTGCTTTGATCTGGCCCAAAGGAAGGTGCAAGCTTTTTCTGTTCTGCAGTGAGAGAAACAGGCTGGGCACAGGGCATCGCTCCTGTGGAGAGACTGCAGATCTTAAGCTGTGTTTATTACCGTGACTCTCACTAGTGAGAGTTGTTGTAGGAGGTTTCAGAAGCATGTCCTGTTCTTATTTCATACCTTTTTAAAGGAAGCATTCCCTGAAATTCCCTCTCTGAGGTGCTGTGTTGGTGAGGAGGTACGTGTCAATGTGTGGAGCTTTCTTTACTCTTTGCCTGTCTGTTCATTAAGGTGATGAAGGCTGTTGTAAAGCAGTGAGCAAGCCCTAACTGTGCTTTCTGGGGAGGGGGGTTTAGGTTTCCTAAGGCTGTGGAGCCCATCTGCCCTGCTGCCACCGTGGATGCCCTTGCCAGTGAAGCTGCTCAGTCATGTCATACAGTGCGAGCCGTGGGGATCCCAGTCAGCTGGCCCAGCGTATCACTGCCAACATCCAGAAGATCACCCAGTGCTGTGAGTCTCATCTCTGCCTGCTTCATACAACACTTGGGGATGGTGCTGCCCCCCCAGCTGAGCTTGGCTTCTCAGTCTCATTCATGGGAAATTACTCCTTGAGTTCATTTGCCAGGTTTCTGGCATCTCACACAGCAGCTCCACTCCTTCATGTGGGTTAAGTAAGAGCTGCCCTGGGAAGGTGATGATCACTGCATTCACCAAACATATAATCATTAGGAAGGTGGCTGTTGCTAATAAACCAGCTTTGTTCTGACCTCTTATGTGACACCTTAAGAGGACAGGTTAAGATGTTTGCTGATCAGGGATTGCATCAAATATTTGCTGGAGCTTGAGTTGTTTTAGCAGGGCCAAAAGTTGTGACCTTGCATCTTGCCCGTGGAAGTACATTAGTTAGGTAGAGAAGGTGATGCAAGTTGGAGGTGCTTGTGCTTGGATTCATGCCACCTCCTAGCTGGGGTGGGCATGCTAGAGCTAAAGTAGTCTGCTGAGGTTTTCAGACTTTTCCCCTTTCCCACTGTTTTTCATTCTGTTTTTCCTAAGTGTGTGTGTCTGTATGTGTGAACAGGAGGGAAAACTTCTTCGCTGTGAGCGTGCTGGAGCCCTGAGCAGGCTGCCCAGAGAGGTTGTGGAGTTTCCTTCTCTGGAGGTGTTCAAAATCCACCTGCATGTGTTCCCGTGTGGCCTGCCTTGGGTGATCCTGCTGTGGCAGGGAGGTTGGGCTGGACAATCTCCAGGGGCCCTTTCAACCCCTAACATTCTGTGATTGTGTGTGATGCAGAAAGGAAATTCAACCTGAGCTCACAAATCACACCAAACATTCTACTTGTCAGAAGGAAGCTAGCCAGGAGCAGTCTGTGGCCAGGCTTCACAAGGTGTTTTTCTGTTCTGCAGGACAGTCTGCCTGAAGAAATGGCTGCTTGGACATAAAAACTTCATCTCGATTGTGATCACTGACCCGTGGCAGATTTCACACAGCTTTGGTGTCTGTCTTTTAAGACAAATTTTAGGAGGTGATATTTGTGCTGCAGATTGGACTTTTGTGGCTCCAGTTGGACTTTTTTACTATTTTTCAGCTTCACTTTGTATTTTCTGTGAGGAAAAAAAATCTCTATATCTGAATAGACAGGAAGAAAAATGTCCTTTTTTTTTATTTGCAAGCTAAGCTTAACAGAGTGGCTCTGTAAAAGCTGCTTTGCTTTTATTTCCTAAAATTTGTCTGAATTCCCTCAGTCTTCTGGCATCTGACTTTGACTTAGTCCTGCAGAGGTACCTGCCAAGATGTGACAGACACTGAGAAACCAAGGAGTGAAAAATAAAAGTCAGTTGTCAGGTGAAAAGACAAAGTGAAAGCAGTGGCTGAAGCCGCTGTGAAGCAGACATGGAACATAGTTAACCTATCTGCTGCTAGCCTCGGCCAGTCCTTAGTCTGATCCTGCCTCTTCCAACTTCTCTTTTGCTTCTGCTGTGCCCTCCTTGTGATAATCAAGGCATGCTAAGGACAAGCTGCTCTGGCTTAGACAGAAGGAGACATGCTGCAGGGGCT
Source organism: Pogoniulus pusillus (assembly GCF_015220805.1). Lineage (NCBI taxonomy): Eukaryota > Metazoa > Chordata > Aves > Piciformes > Lybiidae > Pogoniulus > Pogoniulus pusillus. Next base: position 15,612,073 of record NC_087296.1, on the reverse strand, counting down.
ACTTGCAACCCTGCTCCCATTCTCTTGTTGAGATTTGGATGGCTGATGTCTGAGCAGTAGCCAGGGCCTTCTGCCCTGCCAAGACTCTCCAGATCTCTTTTAACCTGGATGTTGCATGGCTTCAGAAAGAGCTTTGCCTTCAGAACCTTCTGTGGACCACTCTTCTAGGACTGTGGGTTCCACTCCTTCTGTCAGCCTGCCTGAGCTGTAACACTCAGTGACTCTGCTTCTGGTCTGGATCCTGTGAACATGTTGATTATGTTCCCTGACCAGAGCCCTCTGTTTTCTAACTGCTTTCTTCTATTGGGTATTACCTGCTCAGCTTTCTGTTGGAAGATGTGAGCTGCAAGAACTTCCAAGTTAAATGGGGGAAAACCTGCAAGCTTGGGGAGCTCTAGAGCTGGTGTCTCTTAGACTGTACTTTATGGCCTTGGAAAGGGTGGGAGGGGGAGGTTAACCCTAAATCTGTGTGTTCCTTCTAAGCACTTGACTTGATTTTGTTCTTTTGTCCAGAAATACTTGGAATTGGTGAGGTGTGCCACCAGACCTGAAATTTTCTTGGTTAATCCAGAGCTGTGTAAACATTCTAGATTTTAGAGTGAGAGCCTGGGGCTGTTTAATCTGGAGAAGAGAAGGCTGAGAGGGCTGGGGGTCAAGTAGCTGAGGCCAAGCTATTTTTGGCAGTCAGCAGCAGTAAGACAAGGAACAGTGGATACAAACTGGAACAGAGAAGGCTTCACCTAAATGTGAGGAGAAACTTATGTACAGTGAGGATGACAGAGCCCTTGAGCAGGTTGCCCAGAGAGGTTGTGGAGTCTCCTTCTCTGGAAACTTTCAAAATCTGCCTGGATGTGTTCATGTGCAAACTACTCTAGGTGATCCTACATGGCAGGGAAGTTGGACTGGATGATCTCTGGAGTTCTCTTCCAACCTATAAGGTTCTGTGTGTGATTCTCTGATAGAGGAAGAGAGTTTTGTTTCAGATTAGCAAATATTTCAGGAGGTGGCTCAAAACTAATGTACACTTCTGCTAGCATGCAAGCAGACTGTCAGTGCTGCTGCAGGGATCTAGAGGAGATAAAGTGGTTGAAGGCAGCTGGCTCTTTTGGTAGGAATTAGTTGAAAGGCAGCTGGCTCTGCCAGCTGAGAGTAGGCCAGAAGAACCTCCTGAATTCAGCAGCACTGTGCTGCTGAGATTGCATCAGATTACATCAGAGTGAGATAGAAGCAGCAGTTTGTGGGGCAAGGTTCCTTCAAGGGTCAGCTATGGCACATTCCAAATAATAAACTGAATCAGTTTGTAATATGCCGAACGTGTACAGGATAAAATAGATCCAAGGAATACCTCATGTTTCATCATTCATTGAGGTGCTGGAGTGGATCCAGAGAAGGGCAATGAGGCTGGTGAAGAGCCTTGAGGGTAAGTTCTGTGAAGAATGTCTGAGGAAGCTGGGGCTGTTCACTCTGGAGAAGAGGAGGCTGAGGGGAGACCCCATTGCTCTCTACAACTCCCAGAAGGGAGGTTGCAATGAGGTGAGGGTTGGTCTCTTCTCACAAGTGACAGGGCAAGAGGAAATGGCCTCAAATCATGTCAGGGGAGGTTCAGGTTAGATATCAGGAGTAAGTTCCTCCTGGCAAGAGTTCTCAGGCACTGGCACAGGCTACCTCGAGGGTTTCTTCTGGTCTCAGCAAGTCTGTGGTTGTGTGATGCTGGTGTATTGACACTTGTGATCCTTTCCTAGCCCACTGGTACTGACAGACAAGCAAAGCTCAGCCCTGTGCTGGTGTAGCACACCAGTAACTAAACTGGGTGCAGGGTGGTGTTCTGTTTGGTTTGGGTGTTCTGTGGTCATGAAGTGGACCTCTGTTTGTGGCAGGTAACAAGTGGCACCCCTTGAACTCCAAGGAACAGACTGTCTTGCCTTGTTGATCCAGACATGAAATTGATTGTGATGTTGGAGATGTGTTAAGAGTTGCAAGGTGCTTCTGTGTGCTTGAACCCCTGTCTGCAGTGGGATGCTTGAATTTCTTTGGTGGAGGGAGACTTTGGGGAGTGACTTTTGACAAAGGCTTGTGATGACAGGACAGGGGACAAGGGCTTTGAGCTGAAAGAGGGGAGATTGAGACTGGAGATGAGGAAGAAATTCTTTGGAGTGAGAGTGGGGAGACACTTGCACAGGTTGCCCAGGGAGGTTGTAGATGCCCCTGCCTGGCCAGGCTGGATGAGGCCTTGATCAGCCTGATGTAGTGGGAAGTGTCCCCTGCCCATGGCAGGGGATTGGAACTGGGTAATCTTAGGATCTTGGGATTCTGTGATATGAGAGGGCATTTGTGGGTCCTTTAGGCCTTGAAGATACAACTGACCTAGCAGCATCCCCTGCTGCCTGCAGCTAAGCTCCCTTGGCAGGAGAGTCCTTGGTTATGTTTGGGATGCCAAACCCCAGAGTTCTCTGGGCATAGGCTCGTCTTGCAGCTGTTGTTCCCACACAGATCCCTGCTCTGATTTGCATTTCCAGCATCTCTGCAGAAATCTGTGATTATATCATCACTTAGCAATGTCTGGGGAATGGAGTCTGCTTCCCTCAGCCTGAAGCTCAGGTGTTTTCTGCTGAGATTCAGGGAACTAGCCTATGGAGGATTTCTCTGTGTCCCTTGTTAAAACTGTTCCACTGAGCAGATGGGATTACAAAACGTAGGGCTACTCTAAACATCCCATGTTCAGTGGCAGGCCTCAGGCAGCAGTGGAAGAGTTTGGCTCTCAGCCCCACTCCTGGTGTTGTCAGAGAATCAAAGAATCAGAAAAAGCATCCAAGTCTCAGTGCCTCCCTCCAGCATTTCCTTGAAATGTTTCCTTTTGGTTGCTCATTTACAGTCCCTGGGTAGACAAGGACGTGTGTGCTGCACGGAGGCAAGGGGAGCTGGCAAAAAAAAGTAGTTCTTTGTGACAAAACAAGTCCTGCCTGCTTACAGAGCTGTGTTTCTACCAGACATCTTCATCTTAGGGCTATGCCTGTTAGAATGAGAGCACTGAGCCCATGTTGGGATCTTATTCTTTTCCCTTCCTCTCTTGAAGAGGAAATTGTACAGGAGAAGATCTGATCTTTCACACATGGAAGGGTGAAAGCAGAATAAATATACCAAGCAAAACGCCTAATTTAAAAGCTTTGAAATGTGTTTATAGAATCATCCAGGTTGGAAAAGCCTGGGATCAAGTCCAACCATTAACCCTGTTCTCAAAGTTCACTCCTAAACCATATACCCAATACCACATCTGAATGACCTTAAACTCCCTCTAGAGTCTGTGACTCAGCCACCTCCCTGAGCATTTCAGACTTCCTGCAACTGAGCAGATGAAGGGGAGCAGTTTTCATGAAATCTGAGAGTTTTCTCCATTTTTAAGAGCTGATTCTCTGTGGGTAGCAAAGAGAGGGAAGGGTCTTTGGTTTAAAAAGGTGTTCCCGAGAGGATGCCGAGTGGGAACTGTACTCACCTGAAGGGACAACTCCGCACTTGTAAGAGGAGGAAGGATATAATTAGAGGATCAGGGGCCTGCTCTTCTGGGCTGTAAAGATTTGCCTTGTGTCTCTGTGCAAGAAGGAAGCAGCTAAGTGTTGTCCTCCCCTTCCTCCTTGCCAAGTCTCTCACGTTTCTGTGCCTGTGTTTGCTTAGCTCCTTGGATTGTCAATGTGGCTGCTGAGTGTTGCTCACTGCAGTCCCCACACTCCAGGCTGGATGCAGAACTCTCCTGTCTACACTGGCATCTTAAGCTGGGGGTGCTAGTTTGAAGCTAGCTAGAATGTTTTGGTGAGAAGAACTAGATTACAGGTTGTGAAAAGGAAACAATGGTGATGTCTACTTCACTCATAGGCTTGCTGAGATGTGTAAGAACTAGAGTGTAAATAGGTAAGAGAGACGCTCTCTGTCCAGGCCGTGGGCTGCATTCCTCCCTCTAACCTAACCTGCTGTCTCTCTGACTAATCCACCTGCTTCCTAACCCCCCTGGCCGACCCTCCAATCTTCCTTGGGTACAAGGCAACATCTGGGGTAAGGTATAGAGGGGTGGGAGAAGGTGGAAGGGCAGTTGGGAGCCCCTCCTGAGGGCTCAGGTTTCTGGGAGGGCTGCTATGTTTCTGTGTTACCTTCTACCTTGTATATTTCTGTCTAGAGCTGTATCTGTTGTAAACACCTGTGTGTACCTGTGCTAAGCTGTCAGTATAAAGCTTCAGTCAATTTCCAGAGCTGCTGAGTCGAGTCTGGGTGATTTCCAAAGCGTGTGGGTGCGAGTAACACCCAAACCAACACATTGGGCTTTCAGAAGCCTTGGGTTGAGAGTGCTGCCTTTGCTTGTGTGGTGTTTTAGGTGTTACCCGCCCCCCACACTTTAGAAGGTACCCCAGCTAACTCAGTCAGACTCTAGGAATATAAATGAAGCTATTTATTTACAGCAGCACAATATACAAGCAGCTATGTACAGTATATACAGAAATATACAAAAATATACAAAGTAAAAATAATACAGAAGCACAACTCCCCTCCCAGAAACCTGAGTCCTCAGGAGGGGCTCTCAACCACCCCTGCACCTTCCCCCTGCCCCTCTCAACCTTACCCCAGTCTTAAGGAAAGAAGAGAGGCTCAGCCAAGAGGTTAAGGAGCAAGGTTAGTGGCAGTAAGGTTAAGGAGATGCAGCTCAGTCAAAGCCCAGCCCGAAAGTGAAGTAAAAAATGGCAAAAAGTGTTATCTAATGTTTACATTCTTCTTCAGCAAGACTCTGAGGGAAGGAGACATCACCATTGTTTTCCTTTCACAGCCAATTATCTACTTTTTCTTACCAAAACATTCTAGCCTGCTTCAAACTAGCACAGCTTGGAGCACGGAACCAGCCAGAGTGAGTTGTAGAGAACTTCTGGCTTGCAGTTACAGAACCTACCCTAGCATTCTGATTCCTTCCCCCCCTTTCTCTTCCCAGCTCCTCCAGTTTAGAAAGGTCACATAGAGGTTGTATTTTGTGCAGTGGTAGTTACATAGTAGGTGAAAATGGTATTGCTCAGTACTGCCCAGCTGAGCAGTCTATGCTCTGCATAGCACAAGGTGGTGGCAGTCAGATGGGATAGTCTCAGTCACCTGTGTTCCATTTTTGTAGGATTTTCCAAGGCTGAGGAATTGAACTTTTCTATGGGGAAGAATTTGTATATTTAGGATCTTTCGAAATGCCTGACTTCCTGCAACCAAGGAGCCCACATTTCTTTTAGAAATGATCTATTTCTGAAGACTCCAAGTGTGACTTATTTGAGAGACTTAGTATTTGAGGACATTTTTGGAGTATGAATATTTTGAGGGACCTGAACAGGCTGGAGAAGTGGGCTCCAGAGAAAATCAGAAGCTTCAGCAAGGCACCTGGGTCAGGGCAATCCTCACTATCAATCCAGGCTGGGGATGATGAGCCTGAGGGGAGTCCTGCAAAGAAGGACTTGGTTTACTGGTGGGTGAGAAGCTGGGCAGGAGCCAACAATGGGCACTGGCAGCACAGAAAGCCAATGGCAGCCTGGGCTGCATCCGAAACAGTGTCGGCAGAGATGGAGAGAGGGGATCCTGCCCCTCTGCTCTGCTCTGGGGAGACCTCACCTGCAGGGCTGGGGCCAGATATGAGACTCCCAACACAGGGGTGACATGGACCTGATGGAGAGGGTACAGAGGAGGCCACAAAAGGTGATCACAGGCAGGACAACCTCTTCTGTGGGGACAGGCTGAGAGGCTGTTCACTCCAGGGAGATCTTACAGCTGCATTTCAGTATCTGAACGGAACCTCCAGGCAGGCTGGGGAGGGAATGTTCAGAAGGGCCTGTGGGGACAGACCAAGGGCAATGGTTTGAAACTGAGCAGGGCAGAGTTAGCCAACCTAACATCAGGAGGAAGTTTTGCACAGTGAGGGTGGGGAGAGAGTGGAGCAGGTTGCCCAGGGAAGTGGTTGAGGCCCCATCCTTGGAGACATTCAAGGTCAAGCTGGATGTAGCCCTGAACAACCTGCTCTAGTTGGAGGTGTCCCTGCTGACTGCAGGAGGGGGGGACAAGGTGACCTTTGGAGGTCTCTTACAACTGGGTGCATTTTCTGACTGATTTGTATGCTCTGCTCTCTGGCCAGCAGCAGTTGTTTCAGAGATTGTCTCTCAGACTTGTTTTTGAATTCTTAGAGTTTGGGATAATTTTCTATGTTTTGTTTTGTTGACTGCATTTTGGTTCTGGGGGAAATTACATGAAACTGTGTTCTTATGTGGATGGCATTGCACGAGAGCTGCCGAGATTTCTCTCTGCTGGAGGCAGAACAGAGTGAAAAATAAGTCTTCCCTGCACAGCCCAGAGCAGGATTTGTGGCAGTGTGAGCAGAAAAAGCAGAATTTTCCTTGCCTATTCTGCTCTGGGGGCAGTGGGAACAGAGGAGCTCTGTAAGTGGAGCCATCTGAGCTTGGAAGCTGATTACCTGTAAACCCCTGTGCAGTTTAACAAAAGGGACCCATGGAAACATCCACAACTTGTCTGCAACATCTGCTCTTACCCGGGCAAGCAGGAGTGGCCTCGCTTAGAGACGATAACTTTTACAGGAAGGGATGTGGGCAGACTCCTCATGCTCCTTCCCTTCTCCAGAGAGTGAGGTTTCACAGCCTGTCTGAAATACCTGTTTCAGGTCAGTGCTGTTGAATTTTCCTCCTTGTGGACAGGAGAAGAGGAGGTTGCATGGCAGTTTCATTAGCCAGAGATTCACAGAATCCTGGAATGGGTTGAGTTTGAAGGGACCTTGAAGATCATCCAGTTCCAAACCCCTGCCATGGGCAGGGAGCAGCCCAGGTTGCTCAAGGCCTCATCCAGCCTGGCTTTGAACACCTCCAGACAGGAGCATCCATAGCCTCCCTGGGCAGCCTGTGCCAGTGTCTCCCCACCCTCGCTCTCAAGAATTTCTTCAATGTCCCCTCTCCCAGCTCAAAGCCATTGTCCCTCGTCCTGTTTACTCCCAGCCCTTGTCAAAAGTCCCTCCCCAGCTCTCCTGTAGCCCTTTCAGATATTGGAAGGCTGCTCTGAGTCTGCCTGAAGCCCTCTCTTCTTAAGGCTGAACAGCCCCAACTCTCTCAGCCTATCCTCGTGGGGCAGGTTCTCCAGCTCCCTGATCATCCTTGTGGCCTCCTCTGGACCCTCTCCAACAGCTCCATATCCTTGTGCTGGGTTCCCAGAGCTGGAGGCAGTGTTGCAGGTGAGGTCTCAGCAGAGCAGAGGGACGGAATCCTCTCCCTGTGCTGCTGCTCTCCCTGCTCTGGCTGCAGCCAGCACAGCTGGCTCTGAGCTGCCAGCAACCAGTGCTGGCTCCTGGGCAGTATGGCACCAACTAACGTCCCCTAAGGCCTTCTCTTCAAGATGCCTCCTTCAAATCCCCTGTTTAACTGCTGTGCACTCTAGCTGGGGCTCAGCATAAGCCCAGGTCAGTGTTTGGTTACTGGTGAACCCAGAGTGGCAGTGTGTGTCTACCAAACCCTGATGTGTTTCACATCTTTGCCACGATAGCTCCTGGGCTGGCTTCCTGCATTCATGAGCTGAGCTCTTCAAACCCCAGGCTTTCCTCATGTGAGTGGGGACTTTGGGCTGGTGTCCAGCATTTGATTCCTCTGGTGAAATGTCACTCCTGATGAGAGCAGGGTTAGCAATGTGGACAGCACTGTGGCACTGGGGGTTGCTTAGTTTCAGAGGGTGTGAACTACAGCAGTTGCTTTAACATCACACAGCGCACTGCAGTCCCCTGAGCTGATTCCAGCTTCTTTGGGTTGCTGTGAGGAAGCTTTTCTGGAAGAGTGATGCAGGAATGATGTTCTCTGCAGTGGCTGTCCATGGAGTCAAGTGCCCTCAACTGAAGGACAAAGGAGAACATGTGTGGATGATCTGAGGCAGTCTGTTGTCCCAGGCAGACTGGGGTGATTTTCACAGGTGATTCCCTTGCAGTGACCTGCTCTGCAGTGACTGAAGCTGCTTAGGTTCCACACAACTCCTTGGCAGTGCAGTGCTGCTCACGTACTCCCTTGCTTAGCTGGAGCCCAGCAGCAGATTCTTCACACAACTGGTGGCAGCACAGCTGGGCTCTTGGGTGCAGCATTCCTGGCTGCTGGCTGTGATGGTGCTGCACTCACTGCTTGTTTGCTGTCTGGAGCCCTGGCTGAGCCTCCCGTGGGGCAGACTTTGCATCTGTGACCAGAGGAATGCTTTGCTGATTTTGTTTGTTCTGCTTAGGCTGAGGAGCTGGGAAGGTGACTAAGAACCAGTAGCTTTAAATGGCCATTTTTGATTGAGTCCTGTGAACCTTAGGCTATGACTAACCCCTCTGTGTCCTTTTGAAGTAAAACAGAGAGGTACAGGGGGCACTCAGCACTACAGTTCATACTCAGGAGCAGCTGGAGCTGCTGATTGGAGCAGGGCTCTGCTCCTTCTTCCTGTCAGAGATAAAAAGCCTTGCTGTTCTGCAGGGCAGGCCACATCATACTCACCTTGCCTGCTTGTCTGGTTCCTGCCCTCTGCAGGGCAGCCCTTGATGTTTGCTGCTGCTGTTGTTTCTCTCCATGGTGCATCTTCTCTGGAGGCAGCAGGCTGCAGCTTTATCAAACTGGGCAGTGTAATGGCTCTGCCTGGAAATGGAGCACTGAAGGGAACTGCAGCTGTGTGGCTGTAATGCAAGCTTCTGTGGTCCAAGTGAGGCTCCTGGAAGCAAAGGAGTAATAAACAGCAGTCACTGCATGCTTTGGGTGTGTTTCCCCCAAATTCATGCTTTTATGTTGTGGCCGCCTTAGGGCTTTGTGGGTTATGTGTTGATGCACTGTAAAGCTGCAGCAAGCTTGGTCATGGTTACTGGAGGGTTTACAGTTTGGTTTTCCAATGTTAATTAGAATGGAGATTGAGATGGAAGGGCAGAGGGCCGTAGGTGCAAGTGAAAGCTGGTGTCACGGCTAAGTGCTCAGAGGATCGTCCTCCTCTTCCCTTGTCTCATGCTTGGGATGGATGTGGTGCTTGGGCACTTCTCAGTGCTGCCAGGAAAGGTGGCTGCTCTGCAGTCTGCTCTTCATTTCCCTTCTCTTGGTTCAGACACCAGGTTCTACTCAATGCTTTGGATTTTTTATCTTTCCTTCTGCAACAATGCTGTGCTGTTGCAACATGTCAAGTGATGGCTAAGTCTCAGCTGGAAAGAACACTGGAGCATGTTCTTAGAGGCAAGAACAAGAGGGACATGGACCTGATGGAGTGGGTCCAGAGGAGGCCACAAAAATGATCAGAGGTCTGTAACAGCAAGGACAGGCTGAGGGAGCTGGGGAGAGTTCAGCCTGAAGAAGAGGAGGCTCTGGGGGGACCTAATAGCAGCCTGCCAGTGCCTGAAGGAGGCTACAAGCAGGCTGCAGAGGGACTGTTCCCAAAGGACTGCAGGGATAGGATGAGGGCAGTGGTTTAAAATGAGAGCAGAGCAGATTGAGATTGGATGTGAGGAACAAGTTCTGCACCAGGAGGCTGCTGGAACACTGCAACAGGTTGTCCTGGGAGGGAGTTGAGGCCCCATCCCTGGAGGTATTCAAGGTGAGGCTGGAAAGGGCTCTGGGCAGCCTTATCCAGTGAAGGATGTCCCTGCTGACTGAAGAGGAGGTTGGACTGGATGACCTCTGGAGGTTCTTCCAACCCAAACCATTCTATGATTTTATGTTTTGGTCTTATTGTATCACTTCACCTTTTTTTATTTAAAGATTGAAGCGTGCTGTATGTTCTGGGAGCAGAAGCAGCAGCTGTGCCAGCATGCACTTACCTGTGCTGACAAAACGTCTTTGCAGAGCTGGGTGAAAACCAAGGAAAGATGAGGAAAAGGAGGTGAAGCTCTCTTCTGTCACAGGCAGCCACGAGGCAGCTGTTAAGCAAGGGTAGTGTGCAATCCAGTGTGGGAAATAGGAGTTTATTTATGGAACTAACAGTATGGATTACAGATCTGGCAGGCACATCTCTCAGCTATTCCTACCTGTGAAAAATGGAATTCTTTACAGGGTCAATTTCACTACTGCTGGGCCTTATGGGGAGAAAGGGAGGCCTTTTACACAGATACTGTGACTGGTTTGTGTTATGCTTTATGGGTTCCTTCACTTGAGAGCTTGCACTGCCTAGATGTGGACCACTGTTTGCCTTAGCAGAAGTAAACAGGAGCTGACCCTTCAATGATTTTCTCTGTAGGAATTCAGGTTAGGTCTTGATTGTGTCTCTGGATCATCATTAACCATGGCTCAGCTGTCCCTGGATGTGTGACTGGTGTGAAACTGGCCCAGCAGCTTTCCTCAGCTCCTGGCTTAAGATAGCTGGATCAGGAATGCCACACAGAGGAGTGAAACCTCCTTGCTGATATGGTGCTGAGAGGATTGCCCCTTCCTAGGACAAGACTCTTTTCAGGTGGGAAGAGTCAGCTTCCTTTCTTTGCATGTGGGAGAGCAGTGCTGGAGAACATGTGTTTGGCACTGCCTAGTGCCCTCTGTGGTGGCTCATGGCCAGCCCCCAGCTGCCAAGGTGCTGAGCCTGCAGGGTGCGGTGTGGGCCCTGAAGGAGCTGAGCTTCATGATATGCAAACATCTACCCTGATCTTCAGTGCAGAGGCAGCTGCAGAAGCTCATGCGCCCCTGGTGGAGGCTGTCACCATGACCTGGTGACTGAAGAATGCCCACCTGCACATGGTGCCTGCCCTTTGCAGCTCCTGAGCAAAGTCCTCTGTGTACCCAAGGTACTTGAGCTCAAGTGTCAGACTTGGCACTGAAATGGAAGAAAACATGCCCAGGATCAAGTCAGATTCTCTTATGGGGTTAGTAGAGCCTAGAAGGACAGGAGAGACCTCTGGCAACCACATTGCTGCTGTCTTTTAGAGTTCCTTTGGAAGCTGGAGGAAGCAGGAAGTGAGGAGAAAATTGTGAAGGATGAGGTAACCTAGAAAGCCATCAAACCATGCCCTGATCTTTGGTCCTTGACTGTTCCCAGACTGTTTACAATGCAGAGCTAGGAGCTGGGCCTAAGCCCTCAGCTCTGCAGGACACTTGAGCATTTCTGATGGTTCACAAGGAACCAGAATAGCTGCTGGAGGCTTTTGTGCCACCTGGAGCCCCTGCAGAGGGGTGAGGGAGGTAGTGCCTTATGAATAGCAGCAGCAGCAGTGAAGCTGAGAGCATGGAGAGCTCTTATGAAAAGTAATCCCAGGTTTCCAGCAGTTTTGCTTTTCCCTTTCAGTGCCAAACCCAACTTCCTGGCTTCTTTCCCAAGTCACAGAACCATAGAACCGTTGAGGTTGGAAGACAGCTTTGGAGCTTACCCAGTTCAGCCACTCCTCCAGAGTTCACAGCCCCACCACTGCTGCTGACCACTGCCACTAAACTACCTCTGTCAACACCACGTCCATGCAGCTCTGAAACCCCTCCAGGGGTAGGGACTCCAGCACCTGCCTGGGCAGCCTGTGCCAGAGCCTGAGAACCCTTGCTGGGGGGAGATTGTTCCCAATACCCAACCTGAACCTTGAGAACTTGAGGCCATTTCGTCTCGTCCTGTCACTCATTACATGTGAGAAGAGACCAACTCCCACCTAGCTCCAGACTCCTTTTGAGGTAGCTTCAGAGAGAAATGAGGTTTCCCCTCAGCCTTCTTTTCTAGAGCTCCTATTACAAGAAAGGTCAGAAGGTGCTGGAAGGTGTCCGGGGAAGGGCCACGAGGATGATCGGAAGGCTGGAGCTGCTCTGCTGTGAGGAGAGACTGAGGGTGTTGAGGCTGTTCAGTCTGGAGAGGAGAAGGCTCTGAGGAGACCTTACTGTGGCCTTCCAGTATCTGTGGGAGGCTACAAGAAAGCTGGGGAGGGACTTTGTAGGTTGTCACGTAGTGACAGGGCTAGAGGGAACAGAGCAAAGCTAGAAGTGGGGAGATCCAGATTGCATGTTAGGAAGAAGTTCTTAAGTATAAGGGCGGTGAGAGAGTGGAACAGGTTGCTCAGATTGGTGATGGAAGCCTCATCCCTGGAAGTTTTTAAGGCCAGGCTGGATGAGGCTCTGGCCAGCCTGACCTAGTGTGAGGTGTTCCTGCCCATGGCAGGGCGGTTGGAACTGGATGATCCTTGAGGTCGGTTCAAACCCTGACAGTTCTGTGACTCTATGATCCAGGCAGTGTTTGAAAGCATTTTAATCAATAAAGCCTCCTTGAGTCCAGCTGGGTTTGTGACTCACTGCATTGTCATAGAATGGTCTGGGTTGGAAGAGACTTCTAAAGCTCATCCAGGCCAACCCCCTGCAGGCAGCAGGGTCATCCTTCACTGGATTAGGTTGCCCAGAGCCCTGTCCAGCCTCACCTTGAGTACCTCCAGAGATGGGCCCCAGCCACCTCTGTGGGCAACCTGTTGCAGTGTTGCAGCAGCCTCCTGCTGCAGAACTTGTTCCTCACATCCAATCTCAATCTGCTCTGCTCTCATTTCAAACCACTGCCCTCCTCCTGGCCCTGCAGGCCTTTAGGAACTACCCCTCTGCAGCCTGCTTGTAGCACCTTCAGGCACTGGCAGGCAGCACTGAGACCTCCCTGGAGCCTTCACTACTGTTGTGTCAGATGTCTGAGGGGGTGGAAGCTGCAGTGAGAGTCTCAGTGAGCCCAGGCCAGCCCTGAGAAGTGTCAGAGTCTCCAGATGTGCCTGGTTGTGCCTGTGCTCTTGGCAGTGTTTGTGCTGCTGTGGAGGAGCACAGAGGGTGGATCCCTTCAGCTCAGCCTGCAGCTCTGGGCTGCTGCTCAAGCTGTGATCAGTGTCAGCTTCTGCTCTGCCAACTTGCTTTGGGCTCTTTTATGAAGACAATTTGAGGAGGGCTGCTTAAAGTCTGTTGGCCAATATTGGCTTTCACTGCTCAGTCTTTTTTCAACTTGCTTACTTGACTAATCAGTATTTCACTGTGCAGTGTATCATGCCTCATCTGAAAAAGAAATGGAGAAGAGAAATGCTATTTTTTTTTCTCAATAATATCCTCAGTGTGAAAGATTGAGGTGCAAAAATTATAGGAAGGCCAGAAGAAGTGACAGCAATTTAGTGCAATTTAGTCCTTGGGTGTTTCTTTTTCATTGATAGTTGAAAGCTTGTTAGCTCTTTGCTGTCTCGACTTACAGGCTGCTTACTGAAATATGTTTTAATCTTGTGTTGAATCACAAGGCCTGGGACAGATTTCCCTCCGTCTGGAATTGTGCAGCTGGCCAGTGACAGAATCACAGAATGATGGGGTCGGAAGAGACCTCCAGAGGTCATCCATCCCTGCCGGAGCAGGATCATCCAGGGCAGGTCACACGGTGGGCAGGTCACACAGGAACGACTCCACAGCCTCTCTGGCTTTTCATTTCCTCTCAATTATCTCATTGTGCTCAGGTTTAGACGTAGGAGCTGTTTAGCTCAGGAGGCAGGTGTTTGAAACAGGGAGTTTGCTCCAGGGAGTTTCTGGGCTGAGAGCCTGTGAAGCACAAAGCTTTCTGCGCTGGCAGTTAGACGAAGCAGCTGCAGGTGGCAGCAGCGCACTGGAGCTGGTGCTGCAGAGCAGCTGCTGAGCTGGGGCTGCGCTTGTGTGCTTCTCCCTGCGGGCGGACCTGCGCTCACGGAGCTCCTCCGCTCCTGAATCAGGCAAGGCAGGGCCTGGAAGGAATAGGGTCCAGCTAGGGGCCTCTGTCTGATGGGGTTCCGCAGGGGTCAGTACTGGTACCAGTGCTGTTCAATATACTCATTAGTGACATGGACCCTGCCAGCAGGATGGCACCAAACTGGGAGCAGTGGTGACATCCCTCAGGCTGTGCTGCTATCCAGTGAGACCTGGACAGCCTGAAGAGTTCGGTGGGGAGAAATTAAATGAAACTAAACAAGGACAATGGTGGAGTCTGGCATCTGGGAAAGACCAGGATAGCTTGGGGACTGAGTTATTGGAGAGCCGTGCAGAGGACAGGGACCTGAGAGTTCTGGTGGGCAGAATGATGCCCATGAGCCAGTAATGTGCCCTTGTGGCCAAGGAGGCCAAGGGCATCCTGGGGTGCATTAGAAGGGCTGTGGTGAGTAGGTCAGAGAGCTTCTCCTGCCTCTCTGCTCTGGTGAGGCCACAGCTGGAATATTGTGTCCGATTCTGGGCCCTTCATCTCCAGAAGGACCTCAGGGAACTGCTGCCCAGAGCCCTCAAGCTGCTGCAGGCAGTGGAATCTCTCCTTTGAGGCCAGGCTGAGGGAGCTGAGGCTGGGAGCTGGCAGCCGAGGAGCCTGAGGGCTGCCCTCAGTGCTGTGCTAAAGATGTGCAGGGCAGTGTCAGGAGGATGCAGCCAGGCTCTGCCCAGGGTTGGCCAAGGGCAGCACAAGGGGCACTGGGGCCAAGCTGGAGCAGAGGAGGTGCCAGGGGAACAGGAGGGGAAACTTCGTCAGTGTGAGGGTGCTGGAGCTTGGAGCAGGCTGACAAGAGAGGTTGTGGAGTCTCCTGATTTGGGGAGGGCCACAGGAATACAGGGAAGAGAGGTCTGCTTCCAGCAGAGGCCAGGCAGTTGTGAGTGATTTTGTATATTTTTGGAGGGCTTTGTTGGTTTAGAAAATGTGAGGGGGTTAAGCTGTGATGAAGACCACTGAGGGTACTGCTTTTGCTGCTTTTTGTCATTGATGTGTCTGTTCACTTCTTGCCTTCTCATGTGACAGCAAAAACACCATGAAAGTGAAAATAAGCCTCAGATGCTGTCACTTGTATTCAAAACTAAGAGATGTGATGAGATAGAAGCCACTGGGGGATTTTTAGCTGTATGCCAGTTTGCAAAATGCAAGAATCTCCACATTAACAGCCTTGGACACCCTCACTCATGTGTGGTTTCACTTACTACAAACCCAGGAGTGTTTTGGATGCTGTCTGAAAGTGTTTGGTGTGAGAATGCCATACAGGCTTTCATAGGGCTTTCCCCAAAGTGACAGGAGTCAAAACCTGATCAAACCAGAGTGCTGCTTATTAAAATAATTACACATTACAGTTACTAATATTTGAAAGGCTTGGTTTGTAATTAGAGTGAAACTATGAAACTGAGGACTTTGAATGGGACTGTCCTAGCCAGACTCATGAACACATTGCTGGCCTGTAAAGAAGCCCCTGGGCTTTGTTTTTTGACATGACCAAACCTGTTCACCAGTTCTGGGACTTCTTAAGTGGAGTCTTTGCAGCAGGCTGGAAGAGTTTGGAGTCTTAGTTTCTGTCAACTTCAATGGCTTAGAATTGTCAAGGAAAAAAATGCATCAAATGAAGCAGGAATTGTCTGTGCCCCCATTACCCATTTCTCTTGCTCTTCACAACAGCTGCTGAAATCCAAAGAAATCCTGCATCAGTCGGGAACACCACAGGACACGCCCTGAGCTGAGGCCAAAACAGCTCGTGATACTTGACAGGGAGAGTTGAATTTCACTGCCTTGTAATAGGCTCCTGGGAGGTGCTGAGGTGAGTTTTGCTGGGCAGAGTGTTTGAACTTGCTGAGAGAGACAAATGTAAAGAAATTCTTGAAACTGAGATGTTGAGATGTGCTTTTTAAAATGAATCTTGGACAGGCTGTCAGCTAGAATCAGCTGCCTTCCCCTGCACACTGTCTGCAGGCCTGTAGTGATAGGACATGGGGCAATGGCTTCAAACTAGAGCAGAGCAGATTTAGATTGGATGCGAGGAGCAAGTTCTGCACCAGGAGGCTGCTGGAACACTGCAACACTTTGCCCAGGGAGGTGGCTGAGGCCCATCCCTGAAGATATTCAAGGAGAGGCTGGACCGGGCTCTGGGCAGCTTGATCTAGTGGAAGATGTCCCTGCTGACTGCAGAGAGGGTTGGCCTGGGACCTTTGGAGGCCTCTTCCAACCCAAACCATTCTGCTATTTTGTGTTTCAGTGCAGCTACAAAACCTCTGCTACAGTCAGCGAAGAGGAAGTGTCAGAAGCAGAGGGCAGGGTCAAAACCTGGCCCCCACCCCAGGCAATTTGTCAGGCTTGCCTGGGTGAGATCCACAAGGGAATGAACACATTGGTATTGTTTTGGTAGAGGTGATACTAGGAAGGGGGAGAGGGGAATGTCTTTTTATTGATGGAATCTATGGAAAATACATGTCTGCCAGAACCAGCAGGGAGGCCAGGCTCCAAGGCAGGTGCCATCCCTCTAGCTCATTCACCCTGTAGGTGGGCTGTGCTGAGTCCCAGTACCACCAGAGACAGCTGCTCTTCACCTCTGTGCATCACCCTAAGGACCTGTGTGATTTTTCTTTTTAATCTTTTTCCATTTACCTGCTTTCCACACTGATCTTCAGTGTCAGAAGTGCACATAAGCCCTTATGTTCTAACCTGAGGTGAGGAAAGGTGGCCAGCCTTCAGTGTGGACAATGCCATGCTGAGGCCATTGCACAGCAGGAAGAGCTGTGTGTTGGGCCAAAGGCAGTGACATTCATGGGGGGTCAGCAGGCAGGTTGCTTTGTGATACCCCAAGGTCAGGGCTCATAACGTCAGCCAGCTGCAATGCACGGAGTACCCTACCAGAGGCTGTGGATAGGTGAATGTACACAATAAATAGGATCTGGACATCAATTCACAGTTGATCAGGATAGAAAATGTTGGGAAGGACATATGGCAGTCCCTGTATGGAGGTGATCTATATGGTAAAGCTTTCCTGAGCTTTCACAGAATTGCAGAATCCATCCAGTTGGCAGAGCCCTCCAAGCTCACCCTAAACCCAGCACTGCAGGGTGAACACCAAACCATGCACCTGAGCACCAAGTCCAGGAATGGGCACTGCAGCACTGCCCTGGGCAGCCTGTGCCAATGTCTGACAACCCTTTCAGGGCAGAAATATTTATTGAGCTCCAGCCTGAGTCTCCCCTGGGGCAGCTTGGAACCATTGCCTCTGCTCCTGGCCCTTGCCACCAAGAAGCAGAGGCTGCCCCCTCCTTGCTCCAACCTCCGTGAAGGGAGCTGCAGAAAGCAATGAGCTCTGCCCTCAGCCTCCTCCACCTGCACACCCCCAGCTGCTCCAGGCCCTTCTCCAGCCTCACTGCCCTGCTCTGGACAGGCTGCAGCCCCTCAATGTCCTTCCTGCAGTGAGGGGCCCAGAGCTGAACACAGCACTTGCGGTGTGGCCTGGGCAGTGCTGAGCACAGGGGAATGGGCACCTCCTGTCCCTGCTGTCCACCCTGCTTCTGATTCAAGCCAGGATGCCAATGGCTTTCTTGGCCAGCAGGGCCCTGCTGGTTCATGTTCAGTGCCTGCCAACCAACACCCCCAGGTCCCTCCCCAAGCTGCGGCTTTCCAACCTCACATCCCCAAGTCTCTGTCTCCCCATGGAGTTGTTGTGAACCAGTGCAGGACCTGACACTTGACCTTGTTGAACTTCACACAATGAGCCTTGGCCCTTGGCTCTCACCTCTGCAGATCTCACAGGAAAGCTTTCTACCCTCTGTCAGATGGACACAGCCACCCAGCTTGGTGCCATCTGCAGAGTCACTGAGGGTGCCTCAGTGCCCTCACCCAGATTGTTGCTAGGCTGTCTCTTGCTGCACTCGTCTGTGTATTTAGCCTTTCCTTTCATGTTGGTGTGGATCTGAAGCATTACTGGGTTGTTTTCCAGTATCAGTGTTGATTTTTGGCTAATAGCTTCCCAGATAAAACATTTCTGTATGCACTTGGGAGGAGGAGGATGCAAAAGCAGGTAAAGAATTTGGGAAAGTATGAAGATTGGTAAAGGAGTGTGTGATGATATCAGAAGAGAAGAGACCAAATGAAAAAAAAAGCCAACTAAAACCCCCAAAGAAATCCCCACAGAGTGCTGCTGAGAAGGTTTTGTGTTACTTTTTCTTCTTTTAGACACTGCTGAGCTGCTGATGCATGGTGATGCTCAGCTGACCTAACAGCTGTTAGATCATAGGGAAAATAGGTCTCTCTGGATGTGTTTACCAGGAATTGACCTCTCATGGGCTGTGGCACTGGAGCTCTGTTAAGCCAACACACAGCAGAACACTTGGCTGCAACTTTCCCTCAGTTATTCTGCACTGAGAAGGAATTTGTATATCCAGCCCTGGGCCACCTCAGAATGGCTACGAAAAGCACATGCAGATATCCACAGTAGCTAGAAACTTAAAGCTGCACATAAGCAAACCAGGAAAAGATGAAGAACAGAAAAATCAAGATGAATAATGATGCTGTGCCACTAGCAACAGACCTTCTGTGGCTCTTGTCTGGAATCTGTGCTGTTGAGACTCAGCTGAAAGTGAAAGAGGAAAGCTGCCTGCTCTACACTCAAGCACCACTTTGCACCGCAGGTGTCATAAGAAACAGAAAATCCTCACTTGTTGGTGTCTAGCCACAAGGAGATCTCTGCTCTTGCTTCTCTTGACACCCCTCTGCTCCTGAAAGCACCAAGTGGGTTCCACCAGAGCTAACCCAAAGCAAAGGTCTCTGGTGACTCATCTCGTCCAGAGCTGACACCAGCACCACAGTCAGTCCCTGGAACATCCCAAACCAGTGAGGAACCACAAGGGGAGCTGATCTTTCAAACCTTCAAATCATGCCCTTACCTCCCTCCCTCCACCTTTTGACCCCTTCCTTCCCCTGACTGTTCTGCATGACTTCAGATGACTTTTGATGCACAAACCTAGCCCTCACCTCTGACCCCAGACACATTGGCCAGCTCTATGTGTGTGTGTGAGCAGCTCAGGAAGGCTTTTGGGTTTGATGCTGGTTGCTGAGAGTGGCTCCATTTGGAAGAGACCTCAGAGATCATCTACTCCAACCCCCTGCTATAGGCAGGGACACCTCTCAGCTGGACTTGGTTGCAGTTGAGAGGAGCATTCTGTGCTCCAGAGCCCAGTGAGATTTAAACAGATAAGCCACTGCTCTCTAATGAAGCTTTGCATTTGGTTTTCCAGGCAGCAGAAGCATCAGTACACCAACCAGCTTGCCAAAGAAACTGACAAATACATCAAAGAGTTTGGATCTCTGCCTGCCACCAGTGAACAGGTATGAAACCACAGAGCATGTCTCCTGGGGAGGATTTGCATGGCTTCAGCCCTGCCCAGCTGCTTCTCATCAGGCTCCCGAAGAGCCTTAGCTCAGCAAGGACACTTACAACCTAAGAATACTTTCTTGCAGTCCAGACTTGTTCCAAAGTTGATTTATGTATCAGGTGTAAGGCAGTTTGAAGTGGCAGGACCCAAAGCAATGCTCCCTGCCTCTGGCTTTGGGTATCTGGGATGATACTGTGATACATTGTAATCCTCTGCAGTGATGCTGAGTCTGACTCTGCAGGCTCTGTGACTGATTCCAGCAGCAAGGAATTGTGTTGAAACTGGGATTTTGTTATGATCAGCAAATCTCTTCTGTATCACAGAGGTCAGCAGATGTGCTGTGGTTTGTCCACAGGCTTTTCCCTTTTCAAGAGGAGTGGACAAGAGCTGTTACTAAAGCAGTCTTCAAACTGCTTCTTTTCCAGCTCTGTGTAAAATACCGGCAGGAGGCAAGGCGTGAAGTGGCTGCTGTCATTAGCACACTCCAGTCTGCTCTCCTGTGTTTTGTTGTCCTAGCCTAGGTAAGGATCATCCCAAAAAGCATGAACCCAGATTATTGTCATGCTCAGAACTTGCCTGGTCTGTGGCTGATTGCCAAGGAGTCCCTAGGAAGCAGTGAATTCAGATGGCGCACCAGGCGCCACGCCTCCTCCTTCTGGTGAGGTGCAAATTCCTCCTGGAGGTGCTGCAGCTTGGTCTCAGTGTGCTGCTGCTAGTTCAGGCAAAGTATGTTTGGGGTTTGTTAGGGCTTTGTGTTATTTGAACTGAAGAGTTGGCAGTGAGATGTTTTACTGTTTAATTTTGCTGCTTTTATCATCAAAGCTGCCTGGCTATGAAATGATAAACACAGACTGGAGAGTGTCAGGTGTGGAAGGTGGAAGGAAGGGTTGGTGCTGTGTAGGCACCTGGAAAATATGGTGGAGGATCTCCTCAATGCCCAATACTTCTCTTGACTCCCCTACATCTTAAAAGAAGCCTGGAAGGTTAGAGAACATCTTTGTAACAGCTTGTAAGGGAGGCTGTGAACCCCCTTCTGGCCGTGTGTCCCCACCCTTTCTGTCAGTCCATGTGAGGTTTCCTGCTGCTTCTCTTCTGCGCCTTGCCTCCTGCTCCTGTAGCGCCAGAGGAAGATCCAGAAGGACCGCCTGGTGGGGGAGTTCACCTCTGCGCTGACTAACTTCCAAAGGCTCCAGAGACAAGCTGCTGAGAAAGAAAAAGACTTTGTGGCCAGAGTGAGAGCCAGCTCCAGGGTGTCTGTAAGTACCACAGGTGTGCCATCAGACCCTCTGGGCAGTGCTGTTGGCAGTGCTTGGTGCCATGCTTCTCTCCACAGTACTGCTCACCAAAGCCCACAGCTGGCTGTGAGCCCTGCAGAAGGTGTGTAGCAAGATTTTGTAAGAAAGACTGAATCCAGTTCTCAGCATTTCCTCATGCACCCTCTTACCTTTTCCTTGCCCCTGGCCTCATGCCATAATCTTGCAAAAACAATTTCTGGGAGATTCTGAAATGCTTTTGCTGGAGCTTTAGATACTTATCTCCTACAGGGAGGAGCCACTTGCTAGCTGACTGCAGTCTTAGAGTGAAGAAGTGCTGAGGAGCTTGAGCTGTTGAGCTTGTTCTTGCTGTGTGGCAGTTGTGCCAAGTACACCTTGCCTTATCTGTTGGTTTCAGCAGGCAGCTACTGAGCCCAGTGGTTTTGTTTCTGTTTCATTTTGTGCATGCAGAAAGCAAAACCAGAGTGGGAACATATTATGGGAACTTGTTAAATCCTGTTTCAGTCTGACTTCTGTAAACCTGGTACCACTCAGTCTTTGCAGAAATGCTGCCAGAGCCATAATGTTCTGTCTGTGTCATGTAGGGTGGAGCTCCTGAAGACAGCAGCAAAGAAGGAACATTTGCCTCCTGGGACAGGTAGGCTGAATTTGTTAACAAGGCTTAGCCCACTCAGAGTGAGGATAAATGGTCTGCAAGGAAGCCAGCTGCTGATTTCAGTGACTGTTACTGGTTTCTTTTCCTGGAGGGAGCTAGGCTGGGTTGTGCAGCCAGGCTTTGTGTAGAGGCAAGTGTAGAGCAGAGGCTTTGGTAGGATAAATGGGGATTAAAAGCAGCAGTTCCCATCATCTGCTCCACCTTTTCCCCCTCATTTAGTTATTTCCTTTAAGCTGCCTTAAAACTGTTTGGGCTTTCTGAGCCCCAAACTTAAGTAAAGTCAAGCTGTGAGCAGAGTATAACTGGTGACTTGCAGTGGCATTTACTGGGGTATCTCCTGTTGCATTCCTGCTCTCAGAGAACTGCTGTTCACTCTGAGCTTCTGTTCTGTTGGCTAACTCGCTCAGCCTCGGATGGATGTAAACTTTGCAGTTTGTAATTCAGAAGAGACTTCGCCCTTGCAGTTATGCTTGGAATTTCCAGCCAGCGAGCTCAGTACTGTGTGCAGCATTGCTGGGGCAGCAGGCTCCTCGAGCAAAGGTGGAGCTGTTTGGCTCTTAGACCTTCTCTGGCAGCTACGCAGGCAAGGTTGAAAGTATGCACTGTGTGTACTTAGTTGTCCTTGTATTAATTTCTTATCCTGCCTGTGTTCAGTTCTGGGTGTTTCTCTTTGCTTTGATAGTCAAGCTCAAGCACAAGTGCAAGATGAAGAAATCACAGAAGATGACCTCCGGCTTATTGAGGAGCGAGAGTCTTCCATTCGGCAGCTTGAGGTAAGTCCCAGGGGTTTTAGGGCAGAATGGGCTTCTCTTGTTCCCAAAGACAACCACTGCAGAGTGGTGTGAGCATGGGCAGCAGACCTTCACCTTGGGAGGCCAGTGTTTATTTGCTGCTGCAGGTTTTTCCCTTCCAAATTGTAACTACTGCAAATCGCCTTTAGATGTGAGATGTGCATTAGAATTCCCCTGCAGGGAGGCCATGGCTCAGGGCCGTGTTTGACCTCAGAGGTTCAGTTCTGCAGTCAGGGAGTGCTCACACAGAGAGCGTAGCAGTCACTAACACAACCTCTTCCATAGTGGCTGGACATGAAGCCAAATGATTCCTTTCCTCCTAGGTATTCCCAGTCTGTTGGTCAGCATCCTCCTTTTGGTCACAGCCTTTGGCACACTTCTGAAATCACAGAGATTGTTTCATTCCAACTTTTGTAACCAAGGATTTGTCCAAAAGTTCAGAACGTTTGAAATCAAGATGTAAACCACACTAAAATCTGTTAAGTGTGATACCATACAGGCATGAAGAGACCTCTCTGAAAACACAATGAGTTTTTTTCCAGCCACATCTGTACCATGAAGGAGGATGCTGGCATTGAAGTTTATCAGGAGGTCTTGCTGATGATTGTGGCAAAGTCCATTCTGTGTATAAATTAGAATCTTAGAGTGGTGGTAGTTGGAAGGGACCTCCAGAGATTGACTCCAGCTCTCCTGCCAGAGGTCACACAGGAACACCTACATGTGGGTTTTGACTGTCTCCAGAGAAGGGAACCCCACAGCCTCTCTGGGCAGCCTCCTCCAGGGCTCCAGCACCTTCACACTGACAACATTTCTCCTTATCTTGAGGTGGAACTTCCTGGGTTCCATTTTGTGTCCATTGCTCCTTGTCCTATCCCAGGACACCACTGCACAGAGCCTGTCCTCTGCTTCTTGTCCCCCACCCCTCAGTTACTTGTAACCATTGT
The DNA here is from genome assembly GCF_015220805.1 of Pogoniulus pusillus. Taxonomy (NCBI): domain Eukaryota; kingdom Metazoa; phylum Chordata; class Aves; order Piciformes; family Lybiidae; genus Pogoniulus; species Pogoniulus pusillus. The sequence continues at coordinate 15,589,324 of NC_087296.1, read as the reverse complement.
TCAGATCCCCTCTCACCCTTCTCCTCTCCAGGCTGAAGCACAGGGCTCTCAGTCTTTGCTCTTCCTAGCCTCCATTGGACTCTCTCTAGTGTATCCCTGTTGCTTTTGAACTGGGGAGTACTCTAGATGTGGCTTACCGGGGCAGGAGAACCTTCCTTGACCTGCTGGCCACACTTTTCTTACTACATCCCAGGAAACCATTTGCCTTCTTGGCCACAAGGGCACATGGATAGCTTCTTGTCCACGAGGACTCCCAGGTCCTTCTCCATAGAGCTGCTTCCCAGCAGGTCGCCCTCACATGTGCTGGTGCAGGAGGCTGTTCCTCCCCGGGGGCAGGACTCTGCTGTTACTCTTGTTGAAACTCATGAAGTTCCCCTGTGCCCGGCTCTGCAGCCTGTCCAGGCCTGGCTGAAGGGCAGCACAGCCTGAGGGGTGTCAACCACTGCTCCCAGTTTGGGGTCATCAGCAAACAGGTTGAGGGTCCACTCCGTCCCCTCATTCAGTTGTTGAGGCAGATGTTGGTTAAGCCTGGATCCAGTACTGACTCCTGAGGAAGAATACTAATTGCAGGTCTCCAGCTGGACTCTGCACCTTTGATCACAACCCACATTTTTCAATAACGTCCACCTTGCCAATCTACATTAACTCAGTGATTGAACTAAAGCTGTCAGCCACTGACTGCATGTGCAGTGCCATATGGCATTGTCACTGTGTCCCAGTCAGGTGGTGACAGCACAGTGTTACACAGAGGCAAGAGCCTGGCCATGCTGCACTCTGGGAGCTGTGGTGCTTACGGCACACCTGTGTTTGTTTAATAGGGGTGCTGGTATCATTGAAGGGTTTGGGTTGGAAGGGGTCAGAGGTCATACAGTCCAACCCCCCTGCAGTCAGCAGGGACATCCTCAGCTAGATCAGAGCCATGCTGAGCCCAATCTTTGAACATCTCCAGAGAGGGGGCCTCAACCACCTCCCTGGTCAACCTGTTGTAGTGTTCCAGCAGCCTCCTGGTGCAGAACTGATGTGGGTTAGGAACTTCCCCTCCACTATTTGAAATTTCCCAGTCCAGCTCAGATGCTTGGCAGTAAGATGAAGCTATACTAACAGCACAGCAAAGTCCACAATCAGATATACACAACATTTACAGGTATGTACAATTAAAATTAGAAATAACACAGAAATGCAAACTTCCTCCCAAAGAAACTGCCCAGAATGGCTCAAAGCTACCTCCCCTTTCTCCCTCTCTATGTCGCTTCCCAGCCAGAAACCAAAACAAGCACGTCAGCAAAGCTCATGTTGTAGTTGTTACCTGAGATTAGAGTGGAGCTGTCAGAGCGGATGGAAGGAGAAATGAGTAGGGCAATGTCCCAGGACAGAGTGAGGGAAGATTATTTACATTTTAGCTTTTTATCCCTCTCAGCAGAGCAATGAATGATACAGACATCATCATTATTCTCTTTTCACAACCAGTCAGCTAATTTATCTCATTAAAATATTCCAGTTAGCCTTAAAGCAGCACAAGAACTTGTTCCTCACATCCAATCTCAATCTGCTCTGCTCTCACTTCAGACCATTGTCCCTCGCCCTGTCCCTGCAGGCCTCTGCTTCTTGTCCCTTCCTTCATGTAGCCCTTTTCAGGTACTGGGAGGCTGCTCTGAGGTCTCCCTGGAGCCTTGCCTTCTCTAGGCTGAACACACCCAGCTCCATCAGCCTGCATGTACTTGTATTAAACTGATGAAGTTCCCACTGCCTAGAAGGGGGAAACCTCACCCCCACCTTCAAAAAGGGAGATAGGGTAAACCTAGGGAACTACAAGCCTGGCAGTCCTTGCCTGACAAGGGAGCAGATCCTCCTGAAGACTCTGCTAGGGCAAGCCCTGGAGACTCTCTGCTAGGAGAACCAGGAAGCAATGGGTGGCAACCAGTGTGGCCTCAAGCAAGGGCAAACCCTGCCTGGTGAACTTAGTGGCCTGTTGTGGTGGAGTTGCAGCACCAGCGGGCAAGGGAAGAGCAGCTGATGGCATCTGCCTGGAGGTCTGTAAAGTGTTTGACACTGTCCCACATGACATCCTGATCGACAAAGTGGAATAGCATGTATTGAGGGGTGGCCAGAGTCTGGATGAGGGACAGTGGGATGGAGGCACCCTCAGCAGGTTTGCAGGTGACACCAAGCTGTGTGGTGCAGCTGACACCTTGGAGAGAAGGGATCCATCCAGAAGGACCTGGACAGGCTGCAGAGGTGGCCCCAAAGCAACCTCATGAAGTTCAACAAGGCCAAGTGAAAGGTCCTGCTTGTCTATCCTCATGAGACCCCAGCTGGAGTGCTGCATCCAGCTCTGGAGCCCCCAACAAAAGGAGGAGATGGAACTGTGGTCCAGAAGAGGCCATGAATATGATCGGAGGGCTGAAGAACCTCTACTACAGGAAAGTTGGGGAGGGATCATTTATCTGTTGACAGAACACAGGGCAATGGTTTGAAACATGGCAGAGCAGATTGAGACTGTGGGTTAGGAAGAAATTCTTTGCAGTGAGGGTGGGGAGACACTGGCACAGGCTGCCCAGGGAGGCTGTAGATGTCCTCTGCCTGGAGGTGTCGAAGGCCAAACCAGATGAGGCCTTGAGCAACCTGTGCTGGTAGGAGGTGTCCCTGCCCATGACAGGGGGTGGGCACTGGGTGGTCCTGAAGATCCCTTCCAAGCCAAACTGTTCTCTGGACTGGGCTAAATGTAAAGCTTTATGCAATTTTTATCCTGGGCTTTTCCCTTCAGTTCTGCCAGCACCAGGGTGCCTGGAGTGCCCTCAGTACTGACAGCCCCAGCTTGCCACGGGAATCCTGCTTGCTTGGTTCGGTGGTGATTAAGTTGGGCTGGTACCAGAAAGCCCCCTGCAGACACAGGGCTGTAAGGAGTGGTGGCTGTGTCCATGGAGCAGGAGCAGCAGCTTTACAGGTGCTGGAATTTGTTGTGTCAGCTCACAGAGTGATTTTTCTCTTGCAGGCAGATATCATGGACATAAATGAAATCTTCAAAGATCTGGGAATGATGATTCATGAGCAGGGTGATGTCATAGGTAAGTCCACTTCAGAGCATCAGAGGGGTTTTTTATTCCTGTTTCTCCACAGAGCAGCAGTCTAGGGCTGCCTTTTCCTGGAAGCATTCCTCTGACGGCAAGAGAATTATGGAACAAATCAAACACAGTCTCAGTGTGAGGACCCTGGCCAAGGCAGTAAGAATACACTAAGGAAATGTGTTTAAAATGTATTTTAAAACCTTCTGTCACCTTCAGGTGTGTCAGATGTCTGTAGGAGTAGTGTAGCTGCTTGAATCCATCTGGGGAGCTTTTGTGTGTGACTGCTGATGTACAGGCACAGCTGCAGCACAGCTTCCTGCACTGCCCTCCAAGTGGAGGTTTATCCTTTGAACAAAATGTGATTGCAAAAGGTATTTCCTGAGTCTGCTGCTAAGCTCTGCTGTCGTCTATGTCCAGGCATTGTCAGGGCTTCTTCTACTACCAAGAATCTGTTCAGTAACTTCAGGGGGAAAAAAAACACCAACCTTCTGTGTTATGTTGATAGAAAATCAAGGAGAGCTGTGCCTCCTGGGGTGCATCTGTTTCTTCTGACCCTGTAGGCCTTAGGACTGTTTTATTCTGAGCAGAGGGTTGGGAGTTGGAAGACAACTCACACTGACACACAACAAAGAAAAAATTAAAACTGTAGAGCTATTGCAAGTTGGCATGCAAGGGTCAGGCCTACATCCAGAAGAATGGAGTTGCCAGTGGCCTGAATTGAGCCACTCATTGCCTGGCCAGCTCTGAAATTAGCTCCCACGGGAGTATAGGAAGGGTCACACCTCCACAGTGCAAGGTGTAGGTGTTTGGGTGTTGGTGAAGACACCAGCAGGTGGCAAGCAGCTCTGATGTGCTCCCAAAGTGTCTTGAGCATCCCAAAGCTTTGGCTGCGTTCTGACTAACCACAATTTGAACTCCTTCCTTTTAAATTGAAGACAGCATAGAAGCCAACGTGGAAAGTGCAGAAGTACATGTGCAGCAAGCAAACCAGCAGCTCTCGAGAGCAGCAAACTACCAGGTAATGGCACTGCCAGCTCCAGTGCTCTGTGACTGCCCCTCCTCAGAGCCTGACTTCCACTTCCTTGTGCCGATCAGGTTTGGTTATCAATTTCTTTCAGGCTTGCAGACTTAATACAGATTGGTATTAGGCTGCAGTGGTATTTCTAGGTCAGTGTGAAACAAAAGTTAGTGACCTCTGGAAGCTTTGGGTTCCCTGTGAAACCAGCAAGCCTGTTTCAGAGCACCTGGAGTTAAACCTTCATTTAAAAAACAACACAAGCCCCAAACCCTTTCTTTTTCAGCTCAGGAAGTAGGAGATTCTTGTATATGGAGATTAAAGATCACTGGAGGAGCAGGGAAGTCTCCTGAAGATGCTGCCACCTAATACCAATTATTGTTGTCTGAAGTCTTCTCAGAGCTACAAATATCCAACTTCTGTTAATTGCTGCCCCAATGCTAGAAGCAGCTTTCAAACTTCTCTGGAGAGCCTTTAAAATATCTTTAACTGCCAGTTCTTCAGAACAGTTCTGAAACTTATTAGAATCTGATTAATCTTATTAGCAAACAATCTTCCCTCTTAAGTCAGAGTTAGTCCTTTTTAAATCCTCATGTGTGTTCGAAACAGGCAGGACAGCAACTCAGTGACAGAATGTCTGAAGGGTTTTCTGCTGGTTTTGGGAGTGGGAGCAAGCAAGGACTGAACAAGCAATCATCATAGCCTGGCTTTGCTTCTGAAGCTGTGGCATGCAACCGCAAGTCTCCATTGGTATTGTCCATGGGCTATCAGCACAGGCCAGGGCTCATTTACTTCCTGGGGTATGCTCTGAGCTTACATTGCAGTGGCAGCTCTAACTGGGGCTGCAGTCAGGTCTTTCTCTTTTTCTTCTTGTATGTGAGGACTTGAAAGTAACTTTGTGAATAGATGCAAAATCCTCTTCCAGATGTCTAAACATACAGTCTGCTGCCCCTTGTGTTGGTACAGGAATAGTCTTTAAATAGCCTTTTCATGCAGGGCCACCAGGGCATTAAGCCCAGGCAGCATGGGCTCATGAAGGGCAGGTACTGATTGACCAACCTGATCTCTTTCTGCAACACTCCCCAGGGAGGTGCTGGATTCCCTACATTTGGTCCAGCTGCCAGGGTGGTGGCCCAGCTCATTTCAATTGTATTCTTACCCTGAGAAGTTGGACTGGATGATCCTTGAGGTCACTCCCAACCTGATATTCTATGAATCTGTGATCAAGGTGCTGCTGAGTGGCACTGTGTCCCGCAGTAGCATCCTGAAAGACCTGGCTTCTCATGGCTCGGCTGGGTGGAGGCTTTCCTGGGATAAGATCTGGCTGGCTGGGCCCAAAGGGTGCTGGGGAATAGAGTTAAATCCAGATGGCAGCTGATCACCAGTGGTGTCCCCCGGAGCTCAGTGCTGGGCCAGTCCTCTTTAATGATCTGGGCGAGGGCATTGAGGCACCCTCAGTAATTCTGCAGTTGACGCCTGGGTGGCAGTGTTGATCTGCTGGAAGGTGGAAGGTTCTGCAGAAAGACCTGGCCAGGCTGGACTCATGGGCTGAGGTCAGTTGCATGATATTCAACAAGGCTGAGTGTTGGGTGCTGCACTTGGGTAGCATTAACGCCATGAAGTTTCCAGGCTTGGGCCAGAGTGGCTGCAAAGTTGCCTGATGGGAAAGGATCTGAGAGTGTTGGTTGATAGCAGCTGAACCTGTTTGTGCCCAGGTGGCCAAGAAAGCCACCAGCATTCTGACCTGGATCAGCAACAGTGTGGCCAGCAGGAGCAGGGCAATGGTTGTCCCCTTGTACTCAGCACTGGCAAGGTCACCTTGAGTCCTGCATTCAGTTTTGAAGGATTCTGAGGGGCTGGAGCAGGTCCAGAGGAGGGTAAAAAAGCTGGGCAAGGGTCTGGAGAAGAGGGCTGGGGAGGAGCAGCAGAGGGGACTGGTGGTGTTTAGTGTGGGGAAGATGAGGCCTAGGGAAAACTTTCTGTCTCTACAACTACTTGAAAGGAGGCACCAATTTGTCCCTGGAGAGGTTTAGGTTAGACATTAGAAGAAACTTCTTCCTTGAAATGGTTATTAAGCACTGGCACAGACTGCCCAAGGAGGTGGCTGAATCCCCATCCCTGGAGGTGTTGCAGAGACAGTTATGGTGGTTTAGCACTAGCCTTGGTACAGCCAGAGAATAGTTGGACTGGATGATCTGAAAAGGCTTCTCCAGCTGATACGATTCCACTTTTTAATGAGCTTTCTAGCAGACCAATTCTACCTCATCTGCTGTACAGATTCCTTGTCCATTGTCCTCTGTGGTCACTTGCTCTGTCCCTTTGTCTTTCTCTCATCCATTCCTGTCTGTACATACCGTGCCACTGAGCTCACCCTGCTGAATGCCACAGCCATGGAAGTAACTGCTGGGTGAGGCAGCTTTTCTGTTCTCTCCAACGACTTGCCCTGTTGTTGGTAAGAACACAGCTCATATAGACTGCAGGAGCAGTGGGACAGTGGCAGCACCTCAGGAGTCTTCTGCTCTGGTGGTGCACTTTCCAATCTCCTTGGTGGTTCCTCTTTCGGCAGCAAAAGTCGCGCAAGAAGATGTGCATCCTGTTGGCCATCCTGGGCGTTGGAGTGCTGCTGCTGGTCCTGATCTTCTCGTTATATGCAAGATAAGTGGCTGCAGGAAGTGGTGGGATTTGCCATTCTGTGATGAAAGGAAACAGTTTGCTGATTGTGGAGCCAAGTAAAATAATGATTCTGTTCTTCGCACTTTGTCAGACGCTTTTGTTGGCACCTGAGAAGTGCTGCTGTCTGTGTCACTGCCTGCCCTGCTGAGTGCTCTTACCACAGTCAGGTCACAGACTGTTCTGTGAAGAGGTTTTTATGTGTAAGTGAAGATTTAGGGGGGTAATCAAAATCCTAATCATTCATTTTGACAGGGTGGTTGTTGCCAAAACGAACTTCTGAACTGCTGCTTAAGGCCATGGATTTGCATCGCAGAATCGATTTTTAAGTTAGAAATGTCCTCATCTCTCCCTGCCAGCCCCCTCCCCTGCCCAGCCAGTACAGGTGACTCAGAAAATAAAATGTTGGTTGCTGAAGTGGCTGTGATCTGTCTTTTGTAAGTGAAGCCTTTGAATCAAGTCTCCATGTTGCCTGAGAATTTTAACCATGCAATCACAATAAAGGTCTTTTAAAGAGTCCATTCTGGCATTTCCTTTTTTCTGAGCCCATCTCCACAAGCACAGCTTTCAGCTCTCCCTTCAGACACCAGGGCAGCTCCTCCAAAAGCTCCAGAGAATTACAGCTCTGCTGGCTCCTCAGCACAGAGGGGCCTCTGTTCCTGTGCTGTGCTTCCTACAGGTGATGAAGATGCTCCTGGGTCTTGCATTCCTGCCTCTGTGAGCCCAGCCTCAGAGGAAAGTCTGCTTTGCTCTGCTCTGTGTGGCTGCTAGCAGGGGGTGACAAGGGGGTGCCACCTTTACAAGCTTTGCTCTGTGTGGCTGCTGGCAGGGGGTGCCACCTTTACAAGCTCTCCTTCAGTGCAGCGTGAAGCATTTGAGGACTTGGGAACCCATGCGGTGGGGAGGAGGTTTGTGCTGCTGTCTTTGGGTTCCAAAAGCAATGGAGAAGTTCATGGTTGCATGGTTCTGGTGTATGGAACATGGGAAACATCTCACACTGAAAGGGGAACATGTGGTGAGATCCCGGCAGCTGTGTTCCTGTAGCTGAGAGTGAGGCTGGGACTCCATTTACCCTTGCTTGTTAAGCATCCATTAGGTCAACTTTGGGCCACCACCAGCTGTGGTGGGGCTGGATCTACTGATGCTCCTCTCCCTCTACTCTGCCCTGGTGAGGCCACATCTGGAATATTGTGTCCAGTTCTGGGCCCCTCAGTTCAAGAAGGACCTCAGGGAACTGCTTGAGAGAGTCCAGCCCAGAGCCACAAAGCTGCTACAGGCAGCGAACATCTGCTCTGTCATTATGAGGGTGACAGAGCCTTGGAGCAGGTTGCCCAGAGACATTGTGGAGTCATCTTCTCTGGAGACTTTCCAAACCTACCTGGATGTGTTTCTGTGTAACCTACCCTGGCAGGGGTCTTGGACTCATCTCCAGAGGTCTCTTCCGAGCCCTCGCATTCTGTGATTCTGTGCTGCCTTTTTCATTTCCAGACTACACCAGCCTGGCCTAGCAGAGCAGTCAGCACTGTGGCTGAGCAGCTCTCACTAGTGACCTGTCTAAACTTGACTTTGGAAGTTTCTTGAGCTTCGTGTTTGCACTCTTTACACTCTTGCAGACAGGTGTAGAGGAGCAGCTTGATCTCACTTGCCCAGGAGAATCTTTGCTCAGTTGCAATATCTAAAACCTGCTTCTGTCATGACTACCTTACTCTGCTGCTCTGCTGGGGAAGGGAAAGCAGCAATTCAGCAGCAGGTCTTTAGCCTGGGAAGGTCTGTCCCTGCTTGACACTTGTCACATCCATTGTCCCAGGTTGGGAACTATAGGGGTAAAAATCCTCTAGGGACTAGAAGATTGTTATTCAATCCCCCAATTCTGCTATCTCTTTATAAACTCAGGGTGGGGCCAGCTTGCTCTCTTTTCCTCCTCCAGCCCTGTGTCAGGCAGCAGCTGCTTTGATCGGGACAGACATGTAAGGAGCAGCCCTGTTTTGGGACCTCCAGGGACTTGTGTTTAGGCCTATGATGGCAGAGGTGTTGAGGGGCGGAGGATTGGAGCACTGGAGATAAAGATTTAGTTTTGGGTTGGGGGAAAATTAAAGGGGGTTGCTATGGAAGTTGTACCTGCTTTGTAATTTCTCTCTCTTCAAATAGAATTCTATTTTCTCTCCTATTCATTTGAGAACTTCATTCTGTTGGCTCTTTAAAAACCCCAATATCTATATTGATTGCAGCTTGCTTGGCTTTTTCCTATGAGGTGCTTACAGGATCACAGGATATTAGGGGTTGGAAGGGACCCAAGGAGATCATCGAGTCCAACCCCCCTGCCAGAGCAGGTCAATCCTATCTAACACAGATCACAGAGGAACACATCCAGACAGGCCTTGAAAGGCTCCAGAGAAGGAGACTCCACAACCTCTCTGGGCAGCCTGTGCCAGTGCTCTGGGACCCTTACAGTAAAGAAGTTCCCTCTTGAGGCAGAACCTCTTTTGCTGCAACTTACACCCATTGCTCTTTGTCCTATCCCAGGGAGCAGAGCCTGTCCCCCCACTCCTGGCAGCCTTTAGATACTTACAAACATTTATCACATCCCTTCTAAGTCTTCTCTTCTCCAAACAGTCTCAGGTCCCTCAGCCTCTCCTCCTCAGCCATGCCCTCTCCTTATCATCTTCCTAACCCTCCCCTGGACCCTCTCCAGCAGATCCCTGTCCCTCTTCTGGGAAGCCCAAAATTGAACACAGTATTCAAAATGAGGTCTCCCCAGGGCAGAGTACAGGAGGAAGAGAACCTCCCTTGATCTGCTGGACACACTCCTCCTAATACACTCCAGGATCCCACTGGCCTTCTTCTTGGCCACAAGGGCACATTGCTGTGCCATGGGGAACTTGTTAGCCATCAGGACCCCCAGGTCCCTCTCCACAGGGCTGCTCTCCAGCAGTCACCTCCCAGCCTGTCCTGGTGCAGTTTATTATTCCACCCCAGGTGCAGGGCTCTGCACTTGTCCTTGTTGAACCTCATCTGGTTCCTCTGTGCCCAGCTCTGTCTGCCCAGGGCTCTCTGGATGGCAGCACAGCCTGCAGCTGTATCAGCCAAGCCTCCCAGCTTGGTGTCAGCAGGAAACTTGCTGAGCAGACTCTGTCTGTCTGTGCCCTCATCAGTGTCATTGATGAAGCTGTTGAACAGGACTGGCCCCAGCACTGATCCCTGGGGGACTCCACTGGTTACATCTGTCCAGCTGGACCTGGCACCATTGATCACCACCCTCCAAACTCTGCCTTGCAACCAGTTCCTAATCCACCTCACTGCCTGCTCTTCCATCCCACTCTTCCTCAGCTTGCTCACTAAAATGTCATGTGAGACGGTGTCAAAGGCCTTGTTAAGTTGAAGCTTACCAAGTTGGAAGAGTAGTGCTCCTCTGGGGATGAAGTTGTGTCTTCACCTTCTGTCCCGAGTCTGTCCAGCAGTAACTCCAGAGCAGAGCTCCTGCATAAAGCTTCATCCCAGGCTGGAGCAGCAATTCCTAATGACCTAAGGAATTCTGTGAGTTGCACAGTGTTGCGTTTCTCAGTCCCCTGCTGAGTGGGTCCTGTTCTTGCATGTCTGATTTGTCTTCCTGCCTTCATTTTCCACAGACAGCTCTTCCTGATTGCCACCAGTTTGGCTGCCCTCTGTTGCAGTGCTTGGGGCACTGCTGGGCAGAAGGGTGCTGCAGAGAGCCATGGTTCATGCCCAAACTCTCTCAGTCTCTCCTTACAGCAGAGCAGCTCCAGCCCTCTGCTTATCCTCGTGGCCATTCTCTGGACACCTTCCAGCACTTCCATAGACTCCATAGCCCTCTTGTGGCAGGCGCTCCAGAACTGGATGCAGTACTCCAGGTGAGGTCTCACCAGTGCAGAGTAGAGGTGGAGAATCACTTGCCTGGCCCTGCTGCCCACACTGCTGCTGCTGCAGTCCAGGCTCTGGTTGCTCTCTGGGCTGCCAGAGTGGCACGGAGGGGATTCTGCTGCCTATGCCGATTGTGGCGGAGGGGAGAAATTAATTGGGGCGAGAGGATATTCCATCAAAATAGATATTTATTAACTTCAACATTCTGAACTCTGCCCACCCCCAACTGCTGTAATTTAATACTAAAAGGATCCTACACGGTTATGAAAGACATTCTAGGATTAATATCCAACCATCACTTATTAATAACTAGCAAACAGTTCAAACTCTACACAGAGAAAGGAGTTTTTCCCTGCGGCAAATACAGCTTGGGGTCTATACGTTGCTTTCCCAGCAGGTGGGCTGAAAGCTCTTTCTGCTCCATGGTAGGAGGCAATAGAAATTACAGAGGCATTAAAGCATTCACTTACAAATGTTATTAATTATCAATCACCCTCCTCTGGAGTGAGTCCAGAGACCACAAAGATGAGCCCAGGGCTGGAGCAGCTCTGCTGTGAGCACAGGCTGAGGGAGCTGGGGGTGTGCAGCCTGCAGAGGATAAGGCTTCAGCAGGACCTTAGAGCTGCCTGCCAGTGCCTGAGGGGATCCTGAAAGAAGGCTGCAGAGGAATTTTCCTGAGGTCTCTGGATCCAGGCCAAGGGCGAATGGTTTGGAGCTGAGGGAGAGCAGGGTTAGACTGGAGCTGAGGAAGGAGTTCTTCAGTGTGAAGGTGGTGAGACTCTAGCACAGGCTGCCCAGGGAGGCTGTGGATGCCTCCTGCCTAGGGGTGCTCAAGGCCAGGCTGGATGAGGTCTTAAGCAACCAAGTCCATCTGAGAGGTGTCCCTGCCTATAGCAGGGGGTTGGAGTAGATGATCTCTGAGGTCTCTTCCAAATGGAGCCATTCTCAGCAACCAGCATCAAACCCAAAAGCCTTCCTGAGCTGCTCACACACACACACGTAGAGCTGGCCAATGTGTCTGAAGTCATGCAAAACAATCAGGGGAAGGAAGGGGTCAAAAGGTGGAGGGAGGGAGGTAAGGGCGTGATTTGAAGGTTTGAAAGATCAGCTCCCCTTGTGGTTCCTCACTGGTTTGGGATGTTCCAGGGACTGACTGTGGTGCTGGTGTCAGCTCTGGACGAGATGAGTCACCAGAAGTGACTACCTTTGCTTTGGGTTAGCTCTGGTGGAACCCACTTGGTGCTTTCAGGAGCAGAGGGGTGTCAAGAGAAGCAAGAGCAGAGATCTCCTTGTGGCTAGACACCAACAAGTGAGGATTTTCTGTTTCTTATGACACCTGCGGTGCAAAGTGGTGCTTGAGTGTAGAGCAGACAGCTTTCCTCTTTCACTTTCAGCTGAGTTCAAATCTCTCACTCAAAAGTGTTGTACAGTGAGCAGTGATTATCCTCTGATGAGCTTCCCACCTGCAGAGCCATCCCAGATGCTACTGCAATATAGAGCTGCAAGAATAAATATCAAAGAGATATATCAAATATCAGAGAGCTTTGTCCTTGCACATCTCTGCTGGTGCTCCTGAAGCTGCAGAGGTTTGTATAGCTTCAGTTCTCAAATAAGAAAGTGCTGCTGTGGTTCTTGGTTTGCCCTGGAGTGTTCAGTGAGCACAGCACCACAGAATTGTTTCTTTTGGAAAAGACCTTCAGGATCCTGATGTCCTACCATCAGCCCAACACCACCATGGCCACTAAACCACAATAAAGGCAGCCAAGTGTTTGTACAATGACAAAGAACTCTGCAAAGCCAGAAACAGCCAGAGAAGGTGCCCATGTGCTCCTTTGGAAGCCACGTGCATGCCCTCTAGCAGAGCAGTGTGAGGCTTCCAGCTGATGTTGGAACTCACTGTTGGTAGGAGGGAGTCTGCTCTTCCCCTTGTCTGGTTTTAATGTCTGGGCCTCAATGCAGCTGCAGGGCTTCTTTTGTTCCTGTTGCAGAGAGCAGAAACACTCCTGGGCTAAAAGAGTGCATCACACTTGGTGATGTTTGCAGCACTGGATGCTTCACAGCCATGCCTCAGCCCAGAACACCAGTGCTCTGCTGCTACTGACAAAACAGATTTCTCTGATTTAGCACAAATTCAACCCAAAGTACCTAGATCTCAGGGCACAAGAGGATTGAGCAGCTGGCAGCTTTGCTTCTACTGATGGCACATTTTAAAAGGACTTGCAAAAATGGAGGAAACAGAAGTAAAAATTCACCAAGTGGAGCTGAAAAAGCTGGAGGCTGCCATCAGTGTTGGTAGCTCCCAGTCCTCAGCTGGGCTCTCCAGGACTGCTCATGGACTGAGTTCTGCATGTGTTTGTCCTTTATTTAAGGTGACCGTGCTTGGCCTTTGGCAGTGTAGATGGGAGGCTGAAAGCATAAGCAGTGTTGGAAGAAACAGGTTCACGGAACCCAGGCAGTGTGAATGGGGACAAACCTTACCTGTCTGACTCAGGACAAGCTGCTGGAGCTGCTGCTGAAGGCCCACTTGCAGTGCAGGACTCAGCTACATTCCAGACCCACAGCAATTCCTCAGCGACAGCTTCAGCTGCTTCCAAGCCCTGACCACAGGATGGACCTTTATACAAAGCAGGTGAGAAGGGTCAAGGGGACATCCTTCCTGCTCTGGAGGAGGACATCTGTCAGCAGCTCATGGTGGGTAGGTAAGGATAATCCCTGCCAACTGTGCTGTGTGGGCCCCTCCTGCCCACCTTCACATCTGCCTGAATGCTCTCCCTACAAAGGAGACTGAAACCCCAAAATTGGGTTTTCCAGAGCCCAACACAGGGGAAGAATCAGACCTTCACCTCTTGTGCTCTTCATGAACTGCTCAGCCTCACTGCCAGGCAGCTCCCTGCCAATTTCTCTTCGACCAGGTAAAGGGTAAATATCTTGGAAGCTGGCTACTGTCTTGGCAGGGAGAATTAGGCTGGAGAAAAATGGAGGGTTAGAAATGTTTATTAAAAAGTAGATTCAAACTGTCTTGGTAAGGGGGCAAAAACAGGTCAAGGCTTTCTTGCTCTGTGCCAGCCTTGATTTTGGTCTCTCCAGCAAATCATTATTAAAAAAAAATATGAAGAGATCTTTGAACAGAGAAGGAAGCCAGAGCATTCCCTCCTGCCTCTGTTCCACGCAGGGAATTGCAAGCCTCGAATCGCTAAGGGAAGAGGAGCTGTCCGCAGCAGAGCTGCTGTCTTTGTTTCTCTACAGCCCCGCAGTGCTGTTCCTGGAGAAGGGCAATCTGGCATCTGAGCAGCCAGAAGCAGGATTGATTTTCATGTCTTGATACAAGCAGGTTTTGATGTGAAGGATGAAATTCTCTTAAATGCCATCAGCTGCAGGAGGAACAGTTAGGAGCCTGAGTCACATGCACTCAGGAGGAGCAGCAGCACGGCTCTGTGAGATGTGCTCTTGGCTGCTGGCTCTGCCCCCCGGAAGAGCAGCCAGCTGGGCATGCAAGCTGCTTCCACAGCACCCCCAGAGCCTGCGGGTGCCCCGCCATGCAGACTCAGACCTTGCTCGCTGCTGCTTACCCAGTGTCCCCAGCCCACTGGGAGGCACCCCCTGGACTGTGTCCCTGCAGAGCCCTGCCAGGAGCAGCCAAGGCTGCTGGTTGTGAGGGGTTTGTGCCTGGCTGATAAGAATGCACGAGGTGCACAGTGCAGAGCAGGCAGCCAGCACTGCTGCCCACCCTCAGCCTGGGCCATGCCACAGACCCTGAGGTCCCCCTCCAGGCCCCACTCACCTCCCTGGGCAGCCTCCCTGGGCTCACCAGACCAGCTCACCCAGATCGGAGGGAGGGTTTTTTGGAGCTATTGGCATAGTTTCCCCTTGTCTTGCCTTTCCAGCAGGCAGCTTTGCCACTGCAGCAGCCTGGCCTGGCAACCTAGAGGGGCAGAACCAACTCTGCCATAAGGCTCTGCCCACCCCACTGTGCCACCCTTCTTTATGCAAATAAGGTCATTAGGGTCGGCTACCTGATTTCAGTGCAAGCCAGGAGTCCAGGGCTGGGAACAAGCCTCGCACTTGCTCAGGATGATGGAGCAATTGGATGTCACCAATTCAGTAATTTCCATGAACTTCTCAGCCAGCTGTAGCCTTGGTCTCAGTGTGGCTCTGCTGAGGGAAGAGGAGAATCCAGTTTGTTTCTTCTGGCAGATACTAGAGTGAGATCTTTCTTTTTAAAGCTTACAGTTCTAAGCCATGATGGAACTGCACCTAAAACCAGGCCAGTGTCCAGTCAGCCAAGCACTGCCTTGCAAGTCATTTCCTCTCCATCCCCTCCCCAGTTTACTTCGGATCAATGCCAAGACAGTGGAAGTTTGAGCTCACATTTCTCTTTTTCTCCAGGCAGAACATATCAGTAAACTCCCCAGCAAAACTGCTGCTCCTCTGCCTTTTCAATAGAAATTAGTTCTCAGGAAAAACAAAACCCATCTCTGAGTGCTAATAGGTTTAGGATTTGTGTTCAAATGTCTTGTTATGAATAAGAGCTCTCCAGAGTATTCCAGAGTGCCACGGGGGCTGGACAGGCCCCAGGGGGTTGGACAGGCCATAACAAATATCTTTTTATCCCATCCCCTGGTGGTTTGAAACTAACCCTCCAGCCTCATTCTGAATGATACACATAGAGTAGGAAAGTGTTAAAGGCATCAAATAGAAAGAATAGTAAAAGGTAACTAAAAGAGGGGGTTGGATCCAAAAGAGCAGCAATGCTAAGTCTTTGTCATTCCCCTGGATTGCAGAGCAGGACAAAGTGTGCTGCACAAACTGCTCTTGTTTCCTTTTCTCTTCTTGACTCTGGCTGATGCCTTCGCATGGCTTTGCTGACCTTGCCTGAGGCTCTGGTTATGGCTGAGCAGATAGCAGCAGTGAGGCCTTTCTGATTTCTCCCTTTCTCCCTTAAATGGGTGTGTGTGGGATGAGAGACTCAATCTTGTCTCTTGTACATGTGAATCAACAGATGAAAATCACCTTTGCTCAGATGGTTTGCCTAAATGCCCAGGTATGTGCATTGAATTGAGGGGCAAAAGCTCACTGCCAGAGCCCTGCAGGGACCTGGGTGCCCAATGGCCAGCTCTGCCCACTGCTGGCACACCTGGCACTCACTTGCATTAATGTGACCAAGGTGGCCATAGGGAACCATGAAACATTGAATAAAAGACACTGAGCCTACACCAGCTTGGGTGAGTGCATGAGCAAGTGGGGGAAGACATCACCATGGACATCCAACCTGGAAACAGCAGCCCAGGAACCCTCTCTCCACCACCACCACCTATGCCATGCCCTAAGCTTTGCCTGCTGTAAGAGAAGAACTACTAGAAAAGAAGAGCTCCACTGAAGACATCACTTGCTGGAAACATCCCAGGGCAACACAAACTGACAAGAACTTGGACTTTGGAAATGCTGTCTCTCCCCGCCCTGCTCTGGCCAGCAATATAATCCCTCTCATGCTCTTCTCATCTCTTCTCGTTCACTGTTTTTCTTCTCTCTCTTTGTTCTGTTTACTTCATCCTTTAATAAATAATCTCACTTCTGGTATCTGGTCTTGCCTGTACCTTAATTCCACAACACAGAAATATGTAAGAACAAATATCCCTCCTCTGAACTGAGACAGGGCAGAGAGCTGTCTCACTTTTCCCCTGTTCAAGGGGGTCCTTATGTGGTTTCTGAATTGTAGACAATTCTAAATGTATTTTGTACATATTCATTGTATTTTATGCTTTTAGATTTTAGCTTCCTTGTAAATAGAGCTTCATTTTGCTTCCAAACCTTCTGAGCTGGTCTGGTGATTTACTTTACATCCATTTCCCTGCAGATCTCCACGCAGTCTGCAGTTCCAGCTTGTTCTTTCCATCTTCCCCCTTCTGCTCTGCTGCACTTAGCTTGCTCTCTCACTGTTCGCTTGACGACTGTTGGGAGTTGCAGTGGCAGGCAAGGGACAGGGAGAGAAGTCCTTTTTGGCTGCACACCCTGACTGCCAGGCTTTGCCCAGGGTGGGACTCGGCTACTGTTATCTAGACACATGCATAGTGAAAGAGACGTCCATGGTTATTACCCTTTGTATTTAGTTTGTATTACCTTTTGTAAATATTATTTTCATTTAACTTCCAAATTCTGAGCAAGTGTTGTTATTCACTTCTTCTGAGGGTAAATCCTAAATTCTGTCTGGTGCAAACCCATCACACTGAGGGTTGTTACTCAGTCATCTGCAACACAGCTCTGCATGGAAAGCCTGCAGAGAGACTTTTTAAACCATGCATCTAAGCCAGAAGGACTCTGCAAACCCCAAAACACTGCATCAAGACCACAAGAGTAAATGAAAATAAGGAAAATACTTGAGGGATGATGAGGTAGAGGAGGCAGAAAAACATCTTTCTGTAACTTGTCAGATGGTCAGGAGCAAACACAACTGCAGGAACTGTACACAGCAACAAATAAGAAACTGGGCAGGAGTGAGAGGGCTGGATGGAGTAACTGTGCAATGAGAGGATTGTGCAGGATTCTGCCCCTTGGCTCTGCTCAGACCTCACCTCCAATCCTGCCTCCAGCTCTGGTGGCCCCAGCATGAGAAGGAGACAGAGATGCTGCACTGAGTCCAGAGGAGGGAAGTGCTCAGATATCTGAACTGTTCTTTACTTCCCAGTTCTGTTCTTGTTTTCTGGAAGGGGTCTGTGCAGAGCAGAGAAAATTTAAAATGTAAGGAGGCCTGGAGCAGAGGCAGGATGTGCTGGGAAGGCTTTTGAGGGGAGGCAGACCAAAGTAACAGCATCATTTGATACATACAGGTGCAGTTCAGCATGGCTATGTGTGAGCTGTTGTAAGACTCACCAGACTGCTTGTGTGGGGACAGAGGAGCAGATCCTCTATGAGGGCAGGCTGGGAGACTTGGGGCTGTTCAGCCTGGAGAAGAGAAGGCTCCAGACAGACCTCAGAGCAGCATTCCAGTACCTGAAAGGGCTCCAAAAGAGCTGGGGAGGGACTTCTGACAAGGGCTTGGAGTGACAGGATGAGGGACAATGGCTTTGAGATGGGAGAGGGGAGAGTGAGAGTGGAGATGAGGAAGAAATTCTTGAGAGTGAGGGTGGTGAGACACTGGTACAGGCTGCCCAGGGAGGCTGTGGATGCTCCTGCACCAACATCACAGCTGCATTCCTGGACTTTTGTTGAACTTGGTGTGCCAAGCTGCGTTCTCCACTTGAGCTCAGCAACTCTGATCCCCAAGGAAACAGGAGGTGAGGCTTCTTGAAGGGTATGTTCAGCATGGCACAGCAGGCACTTGAGCAGCAGTAAAATCACAGAGTCCCAGAGTGGTTTGGCCTGGAAGGGACCTTAAAGATTTTTTTTTTTTTTTTGGTGGAGTCCCAGATTTGAGCAGGTCTTCAGTAGCTCTTCATCAAAAGAGAAAGGAGGAGTTCCCTCAGTCTCTGTTGGCTAAGCTCTTCTATGAGGATGCACAGGCTCTTTTGATAAGGGCTAAACAAATTCAGCCCAGAAGTAGTGAAGGCAGGCACAAAGCACAACGTTGTCCAAAGCTTTATTGGGAAGCTCTCCAGCTGATCAAGGGTTCATGAGCACCAAAGAAGAAGCTGTGGGGTTTGTAAATCAAAGTGAGGAGGAAGAATGCAAATGTAACACACTTTAACTCTGCCTCTAACACTGGCTCTTTTCAGGAGCTGTTTGTTGTCTGGGCCTTTTTCCACCCAGCAGGGCTGTTAACACTTCTGAGGATGTGCTTTACAGAAGACTTCCCACTGCGCTGAGCGCTGCTTAATGACCATTAGGCATTGCCATGCTAATCGTGCTGATTTGCTTCGTGGGGGTGCCGGAGGACTTGAGTGTTTGCTTTGTTACACCTCGCGCTGGGCAAGGGGATGAAACAGAGTTGAGAAGATGGCACAAGTCTGGGGCTAATCTAGACGCTCATGTGGGACAAGAACAGGGAGGTGAAAACTGTACCTCAGACACCTGCTGTGTCAGAGGTAGTGATGGGGAAAGCAGCATTAAAAAACAGCCAAGCCAAGAGGTCCTGTCTGAACACTTGAAATTCAGGAGTGGCCTATCTGTAGAGCCTGAGATGCTGTGGCACTTGCACCTGGACTTCTCTTTGCCTCCAAAAGGGTCAGAGCACCCTGCACAACCTGCACAGCACTCATCCTGTTGAGGAGGTTTTTCCCACCAGCTGTAAGAGCACAGTTTGGTGATACACAGGGTAAGAAAAGTGCAAGGTCTGGAGACCAAGATCTGTAGCTGCTATCTGGAAAACCCTTAAGGGTGTTTTTAGCTCAGGAAGATTAGCTGGAAGAACACAAGTTGGCTGTAGATGTCTCTCTACATTTGCTTTCCAAAGAGATCTCTGACAGGAGGCTGTTGAGCACATAAACTAGCAATTTGCAGGGAAGTTTGGGTTTGGACTGCAACCTCTGATCCTTCCAAGGACAGGAATATGGTGTGAAAATGATAGAGAAGGTCCGGGAAAATGCTGAGGAGGCAGGGTCTGCTCTGTACTTGGCACTGGGAAATTACAGAGCAGCTCTGACAACCCAAAGCTGGTTACTCACAGACCATCTGTTTCATGGCAAACTGAAAGTTTGTCTGCTGCCAGATCAGGTTTGCAGGAATGGAGGTGACTGGAGCTCAACAAAGAAGACTTTATGATTTAGAGTCCAGGCAGTGCCCACCACACACTGACCACCACACACTGGGCAGCCAGGCTGGAGAGCAGTCGACAGCAGCACAGGCATCACATGAGCCTTCAAAGGCTGTGACACCTTCTCCAGCTCCCATGGAGGGGTATGGGGAAAACACTGAGTTCACTGGCTGCTTCGAGGAGCTCTGCACACAGAGCAGGACTGCAGTGGCCCAGGCAGGTTGTCTGCAGGGTGCTGTGCTGTGCCGGCCACTGGCTGTGGGCTGCAGGGTCCTGTATTCTAAAGCAGCTCTGGGAAGCACTGGCAGGGCAAGGAGACATCAGAGAACAAAGGTTGCTGGTGAATTCTGCTGCTCATAGAGCCACAGAATGGTGAGCTTTGGAAGGGCTCTCTGGAGGTCACTGAGTTGGGACTGGCACATCTGTGTGATGAGGAGAGGCTGAGAGCCCTGGGGCTGGTTAGCCTGGAGAGGAGAAGGCTGAGAGGGGATCTGAGCAATGGTTACAAATACCTGAGGGGTGAGTGTCAAGAAGCAGGGGCCAGGCTCTGTGCAGTGGCGTCCTGGGATAGGACAAGGGGAGTGGACACAAACTGGAAGCCAGGAAGTTCCACATCAAGATGAGGAGAAAGTTACTTGGTGTGAGGGTGCTGGAGGCCTGGAGCAGGCTGCCCAGAGAGGCTGTAGTGTCTCCTTCTCTGGATGCTTTCCAAGCCCACCTGGATGTGTTCCTGTGATCCTGCTCTGGCAGGGAGGCTGGAGGATCTCTGGAGGGGCACACCACCACCCTGTGATTCTGTGATGTGTTTGTAAACCATCCCTGCAGAGCCCTCTGTGCACAGGCAGCAGCTGAGCAGGTCACGGTAGTGTTGCAAAAGGACCACAAGACTTCTTCATACAAATATGGGGCAGGGCTCTGTAACAAACCTGGTGAGAGAAAAACACAATTTCATGTCAAGACTCTAAGGAGCCAGGCTAGGAAAAGCTGTGAAAGCCCAACTTTCTGTCTGCCACTTGGAAAGCAGTGGGTATGGGTGCAGCTAAGACATGAAACTAAGCAGCAGAAACTGTGTACGGCGGGAAGGGAGAGATGGGGAGGAAAGTGGCAACTACCAGCTGGGAAAGTGATGGTGAATATTTGGATGGGTATTTGGGAGAACAGGAAAGAACAGGAAAGACAGCAGACAGAATGTGCTTCAGACCACATTCAAGTCTCTTACAATGACAGCTTGTCATAAACACCAGAAAGAATTGAGCTTTCCCATGAAGGACATTAGGAAGAGTTTTTTCACAGAGAGGATTCAGGCATTGGAATAGGCTGCCCAGAAAGGTGGTGGAGCCACTGTCCCTGAGGTGCTTAGGGACATAGCTTACTGGTGGACTTGGTAGAGCAGGGTTCATGTTTGCACTTTATGATCTGGAAGGTCTTTTCCAACTTAAATGACTTTATGATTCTCTATTGAAAAATCTGTGTTCTGCTATTCCATGCCAGGACAGCTGCTGGGACTCTGATGTCCAGAGATTTCTGCACCCACTTCACAGCTCTGAGTTGAGCTGGCACCTACCTGCATATAGCAGCATAGGTCCTGCCTTGAAGCCTGCAGGGCCTGAGTCCTGGGGAGCTGGTCAGGCATCTGGGGCTGCTATGTAGCTTTTCCAGGCAATTGTCTTTGCTTTGGATTTGGCTTTCAGGGCTGCAGATTCTTTTACTGTGATCTGTGAGCTAAGAAATGAGATTTTTAAGGCCTTCACTGAGCCTCTTTCCTGTATCTTTCCAGTTTCCCACCTGCTCTTCAGTGTGTGGACCCTGGCCCCAGGCATAGAGCACAGCAGTGCTTGCCTCCTTCCCTGGTGGCACAGGCAGTTCTCCTCTGGGGGTTGCTGTTCAGTATCTGCTTGGTTCTCCTTCAGCATCACTTCTTTCAGGGTACTTTTCCTATTACTTCCCTGTGGATTTATTTTTTTTCTACTCTTGATGTTTTGGCCTTGCATTTTTGTATTCTCTTTTCAAGTCTGTTTTGTGTGCCCTGAGATTAGTAATCTATTGCTGGCATCACTAATGTCAGTGTTAATTTTAAGGATTTAAAATACATTATTTTTGTCGTATTCCTTTCACTTTTATAGCAGCACGTCTCAGGTGTTTCTAGGTTTGAAACTTGGAGCCCGAGTTGTTCGGCCTGGAGAAGAGAAGGCTCCAAGGAGAACTGAAGGGGGCTACAAGCAGTCTGTAGAGGGACTGTTCCCAAAGGTCTGCAGGGACAGTACAAGGACAATGGTTTGAAATGAGAGCAGAGCAGATTGAGATTGGATGTGAGGAGCAAGTTCTGCACCAGGAGGCTGCTGGAACACTCCAACAGGTTGCCCAGGGAGGTGGTTGGGGCTCCATCTTGAGATATTCAAGGTGAGGCTGGATATTCAAGGGCTCTGGACAGCCTGATCTAGTAGGAAATGTCCCTGCTGACTGCAGGGGGGATGGACTGGATGAACTTTGGAGGCCCCTTCCAACCTAGACCATTCTGTGGTTCTACAAAAGCCATCCTTGGCCTTGACAAGCAACTCAGGCAACGGAGGAGAGCAGTGCAGGTGCTGTCATGGTGATCATGCTGAGCACTGATGCTTGGCAATTTTATAGCAAACTTCCCTGCAACTCAGCAGGCAAGAACCTTACTCCTCAGCCTGTGTGCACTTCTCAGGCATCACCTTGCTTAGAAACTGCCCATTTCAACAAAACTTTCCTCTTTGCTCCAACCTAGGCCACCCTGTGTGTGTGCCTAATAGTTTGGGGGGTGTTACACATACAGGAGCAAAATGGATTGCAGCACTTCTAGGTGACACAGCTCAGCAGGACACTGGGCAGTTTCCTCCATCAAGGGATGTTTTCCTTCTCAAAAGCAAGGCTGCTTCCCCTGCATTGGGAATTTACCACTGGGGTCAGTGGAAACAGAATGGGATTCAAGAGTTTACTGTGTTGAAAGATTCTGGAAGCTTTCCTGTGACAGAGCAGCTGCCAGCTGATCTTCCCAGCTGGGTGAGGACAGATGCTGCTGCTGGTGCCCAGGGGGTGCAGTGTATTGGGCACCCTCTTCCTGCTCCAGTTCTGTTTCAGGTGTGTATTTATAGCTCTAGCTGTTTGCACAGAGGGCAGGGGGATGCTCTCCACTGCTGTACAACAACACATTCCCCAAAGGCACTGAGTCCTACCTTCTGTTTTGTTTTTGCTCTGCTGATTTAGATCTTACAAATCCAAGAGGGAAATTCAACCCAAGGGGAAGTTTTGCTCTCTGAGCCCATCTGTCTAACTGGGAAGAAGGAGAGACTGCTCATTTAGATATGGGCAACTGGATATCCACTGAGCTCTGAGGGCTACACAGAAAGGATGTTCTCCAGCTTCTTAGAAAAGTGACACAGGTTGAAAACTGATATCCAGCGGCTGGCTTCTGAGCTGCGACAGAGGAGGGCAGGGACCATGAAGATACTTCCTCTCCTTTAAGAGCAGCTGTGTTGGCTTCCACACAACCAAATAAATATCACTAGATATGGCTTCACATTGCTGATCCAGGATTAGCCATCCAGCAGAGTTTTCATATGGGAAGAATGGTGATGAATCATCACTGGCCCAGCTAAAGGGAGAGGAGAAAGAAGGGAAGAGAAGGAAGTCTTCACTGGTAGACATTGTCAAGGGCAGGGTAGGCAGATATATCTCAGTTCTTCTTCCTGGGGCTGTCTTCCTCCAGTTTGCTTCTGTTTCAAATAAGTGGATTTATTTGGCCATGTGAGAGGAAGAGTACAGAAAGATTTTTTCAGATGAAGAAATATCAGGAAAGAGGAATTATTTTATCATATTTAATCCAGCCAGGTGTTCTGTGCAATCACCAAATCCTTTGGGATATAAACTTTAAAGGGACTTTGATAAACCAATATAGAGGTTTGCCATAACCTATCCAAACCCAGAGCCTTGGACTCCATTTCTTCTGAACAATTAATGTATGCCACTCTAAAGTTTTGTTTAAGGCTTTGTAGGTTTTGTTTTGTGTTTGAAATTTTTAGCTATAGTTTCTGTTCATTTAAAGTCGCAGAGATCACTCTCGCAAATACCTGGTGTTTTCATAGGTGCTGTGTATGTGTTGGAGATGAGGACAAGGATGGTGCCTCTCTGTTCACAGAATGGTTTGGGTTGGAAGGGGTTTTAAAGACCAGCCAGCACCAATCCCCTGCCATGGGCAGAGACACCTCCCACCAGCCCAGGTTGCTCAAGGCCTCATCCAGCCTGGCCTTGAACACCTCTAGGGAGGGGCATCCACAACCTCCCTGGGCATCCTCTTCTTCATGATAAAGAACTTCCTAACGTCCAGCCTAAATCTACCCTCCTCTAGTTTATTCCCTTTAAAAACAGTTCTCATGCTGCCAGTGTCTAATTATTGATTTCCTCTAATTTCTTAAAATGTTGTAGTGGAAAGTAAGTTTTGATGGTTTTCATGTCTAAAGTACTTGCTCTTCCAGAACCTGTTTCATAGTTGGGTGTGTTTCTCTCATCACGGTGGGTGGTGATACTCTGTCATCCCCAGTGTGCTTATGAAATACTTTCATGCAACAGCCTAACCCAGGGAACATTTCTAGCTACCTCATGTATGAGTTTGATTGGCTTTCTCTGAACTACTGCTTCCTTTTTATTGAGTGCTGGGTGCTTGCTTTCATTTAAATGTGACCAAAACACAACTCAAACGGCACAACATAAGCATGGCCTCAAGCTGTGCCAGAGGAGATTCAGGTTGAGTACCAGGAACAATTTCTTCCCAGCAAGGGTTCCCAGCCACTGGCACAGGCTGCCCAGGGAGGTACTGGAGTCACCATCCCAGAAGGTGTTCAAGAGTAGTGCTGAGTGATATGGTTTAGCCGAAGGACTTGATGATCTTTCAAGGTCTTTGCCAGCCTGGGCAATGCTGTGATTCTGTGTTTTTCAGCTGATCTCGTATTGCTTGGAGTTTTCAAGGGCCAACACAATTGCTAGTGACTTTTCCTCTGCGAGTGCAGTGCTGTTGCAGTGGAGTTGATGGTGTGTGGAGGGGAATTGGATGCAGCTCCTGGTAGTTGGTGGTACCAGTGACTGCATGGCCAAGTGATGGTGGCAGGGGGCGCCAAGGGACGCCTGTAGGGCTTTGAGTTGTGCTTTTTGGAGACGTTTCAGTTCTAATGACTGCGGAGGGTCCTTCTTCTCCACTTGCGGATTAAAAACAGCTTTCCAGATGGGCACTCGCTGCCCAGCCACCCGTCAGTCCGCAGCACTGCTCTCCGGCAGTCTGCGAGAGGCGACTGGGAGCTTGTAAAGGGCTCGGTCGGCTCCGTGCTTTCTCCTGCGGACTTCTTCCACCGGACCCGAAGCTTCTGTCGGGCCGGGCCAGCCCGATCCGTCGCCTCCTCTCCTACTCCCCTAGCAGTCCCTTTCCGCCCCTTAAAAACCGGAGCTCCGGGCACCCCTCCGGGAAGCCCCGGCGGGGGCCCGGCAGCGGTAGCGAGCGCTCAGCAGGTGTTTGGCCCGGCCCGGCCCGGCCCCGACGGGCGGCGGGAGGGCAACCAGCGCCGGGCCAGAGCGGGCAATGAACAAAGTGGCTGCCGGGGGCGCACTGCCCCGACGGGGCCGTCTCGGGGCCGCCCGCAGCGGGGGCGGGGTGACCGGGGCACCGGCCCCCTCCTCTGCGCACACGCGCACGGACGCGCACATCCCGGGCACACGCAGCCACAGCGGGAGGATGCGGCGGCCCTGGGCGCTGGTGCTGGGCGGGCTGCTCTGTGCCTGTGCCCCCGCCGCGGAGCCTCCGCGGAACTACCCTCAGAGCGCCGTGCTGGACGGCGCGGCCGCGTACCGCCTGCGTTGGGCTCTGCGCGGCAGCGCCCTGGCCGTGCGCCTGGAAGTGCGGACCCGCGGATACGTGGGCTTCGGGCTCTCGGCCAGCGGCGGCATGGCCTCTGCAGACATCGTGGTGGGGGGCGTGGAGAGGGGACAGCCCTACCTGCAGGTAAGGCCCGCTCCTTCCCGCGCCCGAAGCGCTCCTGGCTCCCCGCTCCCGGCACCCCGCTCCGCGTCCCGGCTCCTCTTTGTCCGCCCACGTTCCTCCCGCGGTTCCTTTCTCGGCCCCTCTTTCTCTGCCCGGCTTACTTTCGCCACCTTCTCGTCCCCGTCCCTTCGCCTCTTCCTCCTAGCTCTTCGGTCATTCCCGTTGTTCTGCCCTTCTTCCCCAGCGGAGAAGCGGTTCCCTTTCGGGGCGCTCCCTGCCATCTTTCCTCTTGAACTTCTGCAGGGGTTTCCTCAAAGGTGTCAGGTTTCCTTGCTCGTTATCCCGAAAACACCACAGCCCTTTCCTCTCTCTCTGGGCACTCTCCCTGCCGACTCCCTGAGTCCAGACCGCAGCAAAAGAGAGAAGGGATGGCCGAGGCTTCCCTAGCGAGCTGTGGCACCTTCACCTCAAGAAGCTTGGATGTCCTGGTGCCGCCTGAGCTTGTCTCTGTAATCCCACTCGCATGATGGCAGGATCCCACAGCTCCCCAGCCTGCTGGCACCCTGCTGTACTGGGCCACAGCCAGCGCTGCTCCTGTGCTTCCTGTTCCTC
The DNA here is from genome assembly GCF_015220805.1 of Pogoniulus pusillus. Classification (NCBI taxonomy): domain Eukaryota; kingdom Metazoa; phylum Chordata; class Aves; order Piciformes; family Lybiidae; genus Pogoniulus; species Pogoniulus pusillus. The sequence goes on along the minus strand of NC_087296.1, from coordinate 15,563,405 downwards.
CTCGTCTGGAGGTGTTTTGAGCCAGGTATTGAAAAGGACGAGAGTAACCGCTGGGACTCCCGGTACAGTCCTCGGTCTGGCAAAGCACTCTCAGAGGAGCTTGGCTGTGTTGGCATAATTCCCTAAGCATGGTTCTGTAGTTGCCTGGGTATTACCAGGGCCATGGCTGGGAGCAGGTGTGTGGGACAGAGGATCTGCTGGGGCTTCCAGCAAAGCATCCTCTCCAACAGCCTGGTGTGATAGGAGCCTTGAGAGGGGAAGGGCCACTCTCAGTGACCTGAGAGTCAGCCTGGTGGAGCTGCTCTGAGGGTGAGGGAGCAGGCACTGCTTGTCCTGTGAATGAGTGAAAGGGAAACCAGGCCCAGCTTGACACTTCGTCAGCTCCAGTTGCCTCAGGCATGACTTAGAGGCGGTTTTGGAGCAGAGTGGCACTCGGTTGTTAGCGTACGGTGGCTTGGCTGTTCTTCATGATATCTGACCTAGTTGATCTTTGAAGCTGCTGCAGTTGATTTCACTTTAAGAAAACTAAATGCTTAGTATGCTCTCCCAACTATAATAAAAACTGCAGGAAAAGGGAGCTTTCAGCAGAAATATTTTTCCCCTCTTAGTTCACTGCATGATGTTTAGGCAAATATTTGTCTTATCCCAGTGCAGACGACTGAGCATTTTCAGATTATTTTTCTCCGTATTTCATTAAGATTCTCTCTCTAAATAAAATGCTGATAATAATAATAAAAATCTTGTTCTGGTCATAAATTCTTAGCTCACAAATGTGAGGCTTTCTGGAGCTCTACACTTCAGAAACTACTATTAACTATTAACTTTATGCTTGGTTAGTTCAGAGATGACGTCGGAATAAAGTAAGCCTTTTAGAGAGGTACCCCAACCTATTTTGACAAGATCCAGTGCTGAAGCATCCATCACTTCCCTTCAGAGTTTGCAGCAATAGCAGCTCTCTGCTCTTCCTGATTTCCAGCATCGTTTTGTTGCACTCTTAACTGTGTAAAACACAGCAGAAAGCCTTCTAAGCTCACCTGCAACCTGACGTTTTCTCCATCCCTGTTCTTTCTTTAGTTCCAGGCAGGAAAGTTTCTTTTTAAGTCAGACTGAGGTCTTGTACAAAGTTGCTCAGCTCAACTATTTCTGTACTTGCACCAACCAGAAAAGGCCAGAAACAAAGAGGACAAAGAAACAAAATTTGTCTGAAAACTTTCTGTGGCCAGTCATCAGGGATTACCCCAAAAACGAATGGGCTGTTCCAGAGGGCTGTTTCAGTACCAGCTAATGCTTCCCTTTGCTGGACACAAACACAGCCGAAGTTTTCAACCCCCAGCCTGAGCTAAGTGTATCTTTCACCTTATTTACTACTGAAAAAGAATAGATAGTACCCCGGAAAGTGTGTGGGTTTATGCCTAGCTGCACGCTATGAAATATGTGCAGCACAGAATGAAAGAACTCACTTTTCCTTTTGATTTTAGAAATATGTTTTTCTTCCATCATCATCAGCTGGAAAATGTGTCTCGTGGTCTAAACTCTTAGAAGGGGCATTTTTTGGTTTCTTTGAAAGTTTGGAGCTGCTTGTTAGTGGCCTGATTTTTCAGAAGATGTTCTGAATCACCTTTATAGCCTTTCAAGTGGGCATTGAAGTTGCTGGTCTCTTGAGAGCATTCAGCCTCTTTCCTCCCGTTTAAATTCTCTCTTCACCTTTAAAAATAGAAAGTGTTCTGGGAGGGCTGAGTGCTCTTCTGGGAACAAACATCTCGGTGGAGTCAGACTGCAGCCCTCAGCAAAGGCAGAAGCAGACACCTCAGTGTGTGGAAGATCCATGTGCTGCGACAGAGGAGAACTTACAGATAGCTCTTGGAGAGCAGAGAGAACATCTCTGGCACTGCTGCTTCATCCTCTCAGAGCAAGGAAATGCTCTCCCCATGGTTCGCCAGCAGTACTTGCCTAAAGATTGGGTGGCTCAAAGTTCTGGATGTTTGAGCTCAATTTTTAGGTGTATCCTGAGCTTGGGTGCAGTGAGTGACTTGGTTTAGTTTGCTTATTTGTGTTTGAGCTGTATGTAACTTAAAAGTGTCTGGCGTATGGGAGGGCTAAAAGAATTTGAAAATCTGAGGCTTAGTTCTCTATATATCTTCAGGTGTAAAGTGTTTTAAGAAGAACAAACTTTCATGGTGTACCACAGCAGTTTTTCATAGAGCATTTGAATGATGAAACAATTCCACATTCACTGCCCTAATATTCCAGAAGTTCAGCATTTGGGATGGGAACCTGGAGCTGTTTTGGGAGGATGTAGAGGACACAGCATGCATACATAGGTGTGTGCACGCACAGCTTTGTGTTCGTAGACTGGTAGACTGGTTTGGCTTGGAAAGGACCTTAAAAATCATCCAGTTCCACCCCCTCTTCCAACCCCACCTCCCACTAGATCAGTTGCTGCTGTGAGGGAGGCAACTCTGCCAAGCAGAAGGAGGGAAAGAAGGAGATGTTACTGAGAGCCCTGAGGTGCCAGCAGCAGGTTAGGTGGTGTTTGGGTGAGCACATGTGAGAAGAAAATACGAGTGAGGGCTGGTGTTAGAAAGCCAGGAGCTGCCTTTGACTCTTTGGGGAGGGAGTGGACTTGGAAGGAGAGTTCATACTTAGGAAGATGTTACCTTGAAGTATTGCCGTGGTGTCGTGGAGGGGATTTCTCTATTCCTCCCCTGTTAGGGGGAGGTGAGAAATTAATTTGAGGCAGTTTTGATTTTTATAAAATTATTTATTAAAATTAATATTTACAAATTTATACCACCCCCAACCACTATGAAATCAGGTTTGTATGCAAAGTTATGAAAATAGCTTTGGCATATATTTACAGGGATTGATTATTAACTGGAAATATCAAATTATTAACAATTATAGACAAAGATTTCTTAGGTTTAATGCCTCTTAACAACTCTAGTGTTTGCCCAGCAAGGGCTAAAACTGTGTGCACTCTAAAGGTAGAGATAACTTATATTACAAAGGGATTAAAGCTTTCTTAGGCGTGTTGCTCTTGAGTATTAATCATTAATCACCCTCTCGGGATTTTGTCTCAGCGTGTGCCCAGTACTTGGGGTCTTTGCAGCTGGAGTCTGTCCCGGCTTGCAAGGGGAATTGATAAGGTTTCCCAGTCTCTGAGTTAAATAAGTTTTCTCTAACCTTCTCTCCTGGGGTGATCTCTGCCTTGATGCTGCTTTTTCTTCTTCTGGATGCTGTGTCCAGGGATGGTCAGCTGGCAGGATTCCAGGTGCAGGAGAAGGATTTGCCCGTGTAGTTTCTGACACGGTCTCACAGCTAGCAGGCTGCGTTTGCAGGTTTGCAGACCATCTGGCAAGGGGTCTGCTGGCTCTGGGTCTTTCCAGAGTTACAGAATAGCTGGCAAGCAGTATTTATGCAGGGTCTATGCCGTGCTGCATGGAGACAAGCTCCATAGATAAATCAAGATAGCTCTAGGCTTAGGCAGGGGGTTCTTGGCTCCCCATATATATATGAAGTGCAGGCATGAATGTGCTCTGCTTCTCAAAGGGCTTGCAGGTAGCTTGGCTGCGCCTTGAGATCAATGCATGAGGTCTGAGCCTCTGTAATGCTTGCAAGTGAGTAAGGCCTGATCCTGTGTCTAGGCCATGCAAGCAGGTCAGTGCAGCAGGATGCTGCTGTGGATCAGAGCTGAGTCTGCATGCTGTAAGCTTCTGAATGGTTTGAACCTCTGGACCGTCTGACCACGTGGTGCTGCTGTGCACCCCTCTTTATGGACTCTGGGCCGAGATTCGTGGCTCGTTGGACATCTAAAATGACCAATCAGGCTGACTGTAAGCCAAACCTTGTCCCAATAGGCAGCAGAGACATGCCTGGACCCTCCCAATAGGGGATTACCTGCCCAGACCTCAGGGGCACACGGGCTGGGCATGTGTGTGTTACACAACCTGTTTACCGCCTCGTGGGTCTTGGCAGAAGAACATGTCTGGGCATGTAGAGGCACGGTGAAGCCTCAGTTTTGGGGCTGCTGCCCCTCCACCACACGTGGTCACTTGCAGCATGTCTTATTCTCCATAAGAGCTCTTGAGGCAGCCCTAGTTTTAGCAGCTAGTTTCCTTCCTCCTCCCTCCCCCTCCATTTTCTTCCTTTTTTCTCCTCTTTGATTAAATGCATCTCCTTTGTGCTTAGAAAGTGTCACAGCATGCGTTTTCATGCTAGACCCATGCCTTTTCTTGGTCTCCACCCCTGTCTGGAATTGTGCATCCCCACCCACGGCACGTAGCTGCTGAGAGCCTCATTTTGGGGATAGTAATCCTCCCTGATGAATGCCTATTTTGTGCCAATTACACAAGAGGGTTGCATTGTTAGAATCTTCTGTTGAACTTGCACAAAAATAGCCCCTGCTCGGGGTGAATGGGGACTGTGTGTCACTGAAAAGTGCTTTATTATTCATTGTAGCCCTGCTTGTTAACTGTCGCCCAAACGAAAGAATATCTGTTATCAAATGTATCCCATGGAGTTAGCTTAATTGCTCCTAGGTAAGTGCTTAGGAGAGGATTTAAAGGACAGAAAGCAGTGAGCATTCTCTGCACTTCACCATATTCTGCTTTTAAGTGCACTCACGCCAACGGCAACAAAAGAAGTGTTTAGAAAACAACTTGAAAGGCACGAAGAGAGAGATGCAAAGCAGTGCCACACTGACATATCTTAGCTGGTGCTTTGTAGGAGGTATTTCATGCCTTTGGGCATCGGAGCAAAATCTCCAGATGACTAATGAGTCGCTCTTGGCTTGCTTGTGGGGCACAAAGACACACTTCAGTGGACATCCCTGCTGGCTGGGTGCTTTGTGGTTCCCTTTCAGGGGTACAATATCTGGGACAAGGATTCAACAGTTGATGAACAAAAGATGAGAAGAATTCTGTAGTTCTGGGGAGGGTCTGTTCTGCAAAGGGTTTTGTTTGTGTTCTTTGTGTTATTTTTTTTCTTGCCCTTCGGATGTTGGAAATGCTAATAAAATGAAAATTTCTTACAGCTCCCCAAAAGTAAGTATCTTGGGTAAGATGGAAAAGTAGCCACCATGAGTGATGCAAGGACTTAAAACAATGGAGGAATGGTTTAATTCTCCATACAAACAAGTATTCTGGAAGTAGGGGAGGAAAGAGGGGAGATTTTCTAAGGCACATACAGAAATGTTGGCAACAAGTATCACTCATAGTTATGTTTGGAAACCCCTCAAGTGTTTTTAGAACTACCTGATAATTGAAGCAATTAAAGTCATTAAACCAAGAAAATTTATGCTGGTTAAATGTGGCTCCCATGTAAGGAATGTTCCTCATGATGAAGTGCAGTTGTAAGACTGGATCGTACAGTCCTGGATCGTACAGTCCTGGATCGTACAGATTATCTCCTACTCACAGGTTTGCTTTCCCTTAGAACACTTTGCTGCATGTTTTTTTCCAGTCCATTTGTGCTAGGACAGCCTTTCATCGAGCTGCTGATACAACTAGACTGTAACCTCTTCAATCAGCATCTATTCTCCATGCAGAGGCTCAGGTAGGTCCCTGAGACTCTGCTGCAGAGTTCAGTTACCCAGGCTGATAAGCAATGTTCTGTTTCAAGTTGTTACACCTTTGGTGTGGTAACTTAGAGAACTTTGTACATTTCACTGTTCTTCAGGTGTGTGAGGAGACATTTGTATGTGTCCCGGGAATGCCACAGAACCCAGGAGTGTTGCTGCAGGCTACAGGCTGCCGAGGAGCTGCCCTGGATAGCAGTTAACTTGATACAAGTGAGAGACTGAAGTGCATTCAGGTGCCTTAGAGCTTGACTGGGGACAGGTGTGTCTGTAAGTAAGTCGTTGTGTTTCATCTGTGAAAAATCCACACCCTTGGATTTGCTAAGAATATCTTGGTATGTGTGCACAGACATAGAGACATTGCCATAGTCACAGAACATTGGGCACTGGGAGGCACCTCCAGAGATCACACAGTCCAACCCCCCTGCCAAAGGAGGATCACCCAGGGCAGGTCACACAGGAATACATCCACTGAAAGTTTCCAGAGAAGGAGACTCCACAACTTCTCTGGGCAGCCTGCTCCAGGCCTCCAGCACCCTCACACCAAACAAGTTTCTCCTCATGTTCAGGTGAAACCTCCTGGGTTCCAGTTTGTGTCCATTGTCCTATCCCAGGACAGCACTGCACAGAGCCTGCCCCCTGCTTCTTGACCTCCACCCCTCAGATATTTGTAACCATTGCTCAGATCTTCTCGTTTCCAGGCTACCCAGCCCCAGGGCTCTCAGCCTCTCTTCATCACACAGATGTGCCAGGCCCTTCAGCATCGCATCCTCATAGCCTTCCTTGGACTCTCTCTGGCAGTTCCCTGTCCCTCTTCAACTGGGGAGCCCAGAACTGGACACAGTCCTGCAGATGTGGTCTCACCAGGGCACACTGGCCACACTCTTCTGAATCCATCCCAGGAGACCATTGGCCTGCTTGGCCACCAGGGCACATTGCTGTCCCATGGAGAACTCCTTGGCCACCAGCACTCCAAAGGCCTTCTCCCTGGAGCTGCTTTCCAGCAGCTCAGCCTCCAGCCTGTACTGGTGCAACTGCTTCTATAAGTACAGAAGTGGAAAGTATCTCTGCCTGCACTGACAGCAGCCTCACAGCTCTGTGCTACAGATACCAACCCTCGTTCCTGCTCCAGGGTAGGAGTGCACCTGAAGTAGAGCTCACCCTTACTCCAGTGTAGTTCAGCCAGTGGGGCTGGCATGGTGCCAGGAATTATCTATAGCTTATTGACACTGCCTGCATCAGTGAGATCCAGGCTTCCCAGTAAGATCTGCATCACCTCCTGTGCAGGTAAGAAAATCTAGAAATGGTTGCAGTAATTCTAGACAGGCTGTGCACAGGGCAGCAGCTGGAATTAGCAGTCCCGCTTGTGTTCAGTTCTGGGCTCCCCAGTTTGGGAAGGACATTGAGATGCTTGAGCGTGTCCAGAGAAGGGCGACGAGGCTGGTGAGAGGCCTTGAGCACAGCCCTATGAGGAGAGGCTGAGGGAGCTGGGATTGGTTAGCCTGGAGAAGAGGAGGCTCAGGGGAGACCTTATTGCTGTCTACAACTACCTGAGGGGAGGTTGTGGCCAGGAGGAGGTTGCTCTCTTCTCTCAGGTGGCCAGCACCAGAACAAGAGGACACAGCCTCAAGCTATGCCAGGGGAAATTTAGGCTGGAGGTGAGGAGAAAGTTCTTCACTGAGAGAGTCATTGGACACTGGAATGGGCTGCCCGGGGAGGTGGTGGAGTCGCCGTCCCTGGAGCTGTTCAAGGCAGGACTGGACGTGGCACTTGGTGCCATGGTCTGGCCTTGAGCTCTGTGGTAAAGGGTTGGACTTGATGATCTATGAGGTCTCTTCCAACCCTGATGATACTGTGATACTGTGACTTACTTTAGAGACATCTTGCAACTGCTTGAATGCTGTCACTGTGGCCTTTCTGTGGAAATGTTCATTTGGGGCCAATCCCAAGGTGGGATCAGTCATCTGGAATGCTCTCAAGGTGCAGTAGTGAAGCTTCAGACATTTACTCTGTGTTAGTTTTCTTTGGCTGGGGCTCTGCTATTCCCTAATGGAAGAGCTTAGTAATATCTTTCTCTGCTTCTCTGCTCTGCTTTGGTGAGACTCCACCTGAAGCACTACATCCACCTGTAGAGCCCCCATAACAAGAATGATGTGGAACTGTTGGAGAGGGTCCAGAGGAAGCCACGAAGATGATCAGAGGGCTGGAGAACCTCTGCTATAGAGACAGAATGGGAGAGTTGGGGCTGTTCATCTGGAAAAGAGAAGACTGCAGGAAGACCTTAGAGTTGCATTTCTGTACTTGAAGGGGCTCCAGGGGAGCTGGGGAGGGACTTTTGACAAGGGCTGGGAGTGACAGGATGAGAGACAATGGCTTTGAGCTGGCAGAGGGGAGACTGAGTGGAGACGAGGAAGAGATTCTTGAGACAGAGGGACTATGGACAAGGTCCTGTAAAGACAGGATGAGGAGGAATGGGTTTGAACTGGCAGAGGATGGTGAGGCACTGGCACAGGTTGCCCAGGGAGGTTGTGGATATGGCTCATTCCTGAAGGTGTTCAAGGCCAGGCTGGTGAGGCCTTGAGCAACCTGGGCTGGTGGGAAGTGGGAGTCATAGAATCATAAAATGGTTTAGGTTGGAAGAGACCTCAAAGGTCATCCAGTTCCACCTCCCCACCATAGACAGGGATACCTCCCACTAGAATAGGTCGCTGAAGGTGAAGGTCCTGAACACCTCCAGGGAGGGAGTATCCATGCCCTCCCCAGGCAACCTGTGCCAGTGTCTCACCATCCTCTGCCAGTTCAAACCCATTCCTCCTCATCCTGTCTTTACAGGACCTCGTCAGTAGTCCTTCCCCAGCCCTCCTGTAGCCCCCTTCAGATATTGGAAGGCCACTCCAAGGTCTCCAAGCCTTCTCCAGGCTGCAGAGCCCCAACTCTCTCAGCCTGTCCTCAGAGCAGAGCTGCTGCATTCCTCTCAGTATCTTTGTGGCCTCCTCTGGACTGGCTCCAAAGTGAAAGTAGATGATCTTCGAGGTTTCTTCCAACTCAAGCCATTTGAGGATTCTGTGATCTTTGCCTGAAATTCAAGCTGAAATTTATCTGTGATTGTGAAAAAAATCACTTAGTTTGCTAAACTCAGGCTCTGTTTGCTTCTTGCCAAAAACAGTCAAAGCAGCTTTGTTTTGGTGGTAACATCCAGTGTGTGTTGGAACCACAGGCAGCAGGACTCCAACTGAGTGCCACAATGACAGAGAGAAACGTCAACCATGGTTGTTTTTTGGAAACTCAGAGAGGGATAGCGTGATGCTGATTTCAGACAAACTCTGGGGTCACTTCTTCCATGTGCTGTAGCAATTTACCCATCCTGTTTGTGGAGGATAGAGCTCCTGTGCCAGTCTTCGGTGTGGAGACAGCTTCCGAATCCCTTTGCCAACCTTCTTTTCAGCCTTGGTCAGCCTGGGTGGTTTGAGAATGTTCAAAGCTCCATGGGCTGGCTATAGAACACAGTTGAAGACTAGTTGCAGCACAGCTTGGTTTTCCCTCTTTTGCCACTCCTGACTTGTCCTTTGACTTGCTTGTCAGTGTTCAGTTGCTCCCAACTAGAGAAGGGCAGGCTGTGGGAAACCAGAGCTGCTCACCAGATGAGCCTGCAAGGCAACTGCCGGCTGGGGACATGACTTGAGGGTTGTTTTATGCTTCTTGAGGTTGAAAGGTGCTGGCCACTGCAGCTCATAAACAAACCAGGCTTGTACATCGTAAAGATCTGGGGAGGGAGTCCCATAAATACCTGTCCCAGCCTGTGATAACAGCTGGTGCTGCTTCCAGAGTTAGGCTTCCCTCTGCAGCTGTGCTCACAGTTTCCAAGGATAAACCAACCTCTTCACATCCTTAAGAAATCATTTTTCCTGCCTCTAGAGCAGCAATTGGAAACCATATATGCCACAAGGCATATTTTTTTAAGGAAGAGAGAGGTTAATGTGATCTGAAAAACAGCATAACATGGTCAGCTGCACATCTGGAATGGGGCATATAGCAACTGCTACTATCAGGAAGACGTTTCATTTCCCATCTGTTGTTTCAGTGTGCTGGGTAATGTGAAGAAGAAGATGCCTAATTATTTAACTGATTGCGTGACTTAGCCCAGAGTTTAAGATGCCATTTTCACAGAACCACAGAATCCATCCAGTTGGCAGAGCCCTCCAAGCTCATGCAGTCCAACCCTCACCCAGCACTGCAGAGTCACTGCTAAACCATGTCCCTGAGCACCAGCTCCACACTGCTGGAACACCCCCAGGGATGGGCACTGCAGCACTGCCCTGGACAGCCTGTGCCAAGGTTTGAGAACCCTTTCAGTGCAGAAATATTTCCTGAGCTCCAGCCTGAGCCTTCCCTGGGGCAGCTTGGAGCCATTTCCTCTGCTCCTGGCCCTTTCCACCAAGGAGCAGAGACTGCCCCCTCCTCTCTCCAACCTGCCTGCAGGGAACTGCAGAGAGCAATGAGCTCTGCCCTCAGCCTCCTCTTCTGCACATGCACACCCCCAGCTCCCTCAGCCCCTCCTCACCCCCAGCTGCTCCAGGCCCTTCTCCAGCCTCACTGCCCTGCTCTGGACAGGCTGCAGCCCCTCAGTGTCCTTCCTGCAGTGAGGGGCCCAGAGCTGAACACAGCACTGGAGGGGTGGCCTGGGCAGTGCTGAGCACAGGGGGATGGTCCCCTCCTGTCCCTACTGCCCACCCTGCTTCTGACCCAAGCCAGGATGCCAGTGGCTTTCTTGGTCAGCAGGGCCCTGCTGGCTCATGTTCAGTGCCTGCCAACCAACACCCCCCAGGTCCCTCTCCCAGTTACAGCTTTCCAACCTCACATCCCAAAGTCTGTAGCTCACTGTTGGGCTTTGTCTGACACTATCAAAGGGAGTACAGAAGCTTGAAATGCATCACATATAATCAGTTTCTGTATGCAGAATGTGAAGTTAAAGTAGTTGTTAAGATGTGTGGTGACCAGAAGCACTTCTCCAACTTTGTTTTAAACACTGAGTAACCATATAACACATCCTGAGTAGGCAAATGGACTCACCCTTAGCTTTTCTTTCTGTAATGCTTACACTTGAAGTAGAACATAAAACTTGAAAGCAGTGTCTTCATTTAACATGTGGTACATGTTCCTGAGTGTAAGAAACAGGAGAACCCGGATAGAAGTGCCAGGTGGCTACACAAGTCCATGTTGATCAAGTTCATGCTGGCAAAGGTTCAGAAATTCAGTCTGAAGGACTTGATCTTTAATGTAGGTCTCTCCTGATACTCCCTAAGGTTCAGAGGGAGGTGTGTCAGTGTGGTCTAGCAAGGCACAGCTTTTCCAGCTGATCTATGGGGTGGCAAAAAGAAATCAGTGTAAATGGGGTTGCAATATTAAACCTTTTCCTACCTGGTAGGAAGAATCACAGAGTGTTAGGGAATGGAAGAGACCTAAAAGGGACCTTCCAACCCCCTGCTAGAGAACACAGCAACACATCCAGGTGGATTTTGAATCCTTCTACAGAAGGAGACTCTTTGGGCAGCCTGCTCCAGGCTCCAGCACCCTCACACTGACAGTTTCTCCTCCTGTTCCCGTGGCACCTCCTCTGCTCCAGCTTGCCCCCAGTGCCCCTTGTGCTGCCCTTGGCCAACCCTGGGCAGAGCCTGGCTGCATCCTCCTGACACTGCTCTGCACATCTTTAGCACAGCACTGAGGGCAGCCCTCAGGCTCTGCTGCCAGCTCCCAGCCCCAGCTCCCTCAGCCTGGCCTCACAGGAGAGCTTCCCCTGCCGTAATCAAAAATAAAGTACTCAACTCTGCAATGACCTTTAGCCTTCTAAGCCACTTTCCAAAGGCCTTTAGAGGTACCCAGCTTTCTCTTTTGCCTCGGGACAGGAATGTCACAGCTGTCCAAATGTGGTGGCTCTGAGGCCATTCCAACTTAGGAGTAGCACTTCCATTTACTCTTTTTTTTTTTTCCGCTCTGAAAGGAAGCATGGGAGATGCATGAATATACAGCCATGTATCTATAGAAATCTGCCTGCAACTACCTTTTCCTTACTTCTCTAAGATGCTGCTGACACAGATTGGCACCATCACTTGCAGGCTCCCTCAGCTCGTTACGCCAACGTAACACCTCAGTATGTTACACCAACCCCTATTTTAAGGGCTTTTAAGCTCTGTTGAGTAAATAAAGCAAAGCCTACACAGTTTGACCACAAATCTTCTCTTTGAGCAGCAAGAGATAAATATGCTCCTCTGGCATTGTGGCCTTCTCTAGCACTGGTGAACAAACCGTTTTCATGTGAGAGCCTGAGCAACCAAATTCCAAGCTCTTCAGAACTTTTTTTTCCTGTTACAGTATTTGAATTATTTTTGGTGATGAATGTGTGGCTGATTTTCAGCAGGGAAAATAAAAACAGTAATGGAGGCAGTATGCTAACTCCTCAAGAGATCCTGGCAAGCATCCTTCATATGTGGTCCTGCCTGGGCAGCCCCAGTGCAATCAGAGAAGTCTCAGGATTTGGCAGACAAATGGACAAATTTGTCTTCCTGGGCACTTACCAGAATTTGCTTCCCAGCTGTTCTCAGCACCCTGATAATTTAAAGGCTCCTTCAAGGTGGTGGTGTCAAGCAGAAAACGTGTGTGGAGGCAAGGAAGTGACAGAATCATAGACTGGCTTGAGCTGGAAGGGATCTTGAAGATACCTGGTTCCATCCCCTGCCATGGGCAGGGACAGCTGCAGCACACCAGGTTGCTCAAGGCCTCATCCTGCTTGGTCTTAAACACTTTCAGAGATGAGGTATCCACAATGTCTCCAGGCAACCTGTTCCAGTGTCTCAGCACCCTCTTAGTAAAGAACTTCCTCCTGATGTCCAATCTAACTCTGCCCTGCTCCAGTTCCAAACCATTGCCCTCGTTCTATCCCCACAGTCCCTCCCCAGCCTGCCTGCAGGTCCCGTTCACATACTGAAACACAGCTCTAAGGTCTCTGTAGAGCCTTCTCTTCTCCAGGCTGAACAGCGCAAGCTCTCCCAGCCTGTTTTCTTCTGGGGCTTGTTTTGGTTTTGGCTGTGTCCTGCTGTCATGGAAGGTAGCAGAGCCCTTTTGCAAAAGCCTCATTTGTACACAGGGTCATGGTTCACATGGAGGGCTTCCATCGAAAAATCAAAACATTGCTTTCTATCTGCCTGCATGACGACAGCCATTGTCTCAGCAGCTGTACACCCTCTGGGAAGATTTCTCTCTCCCAAAGGGGCAGAATTATAAACATAAGCTATGTTTTGGAATAAGGACCTTGGTTCTCATCACCTGATGAACACCTGTTGGGGGCTTACCCCTGGGTGGTTCTACAGGTTGTTTTGGTAAGAATTATCCAATTGTACGAATTGATTATAACTTTGTACCAATCTGTAAAGTTCACGTAAACCACCTGAATTGGCTGAAACACACCTCTTTTGGACACTATAAAAATGCTACATTTGCCTTAATTAAGCAGCCTTTATACCCCCTTGATGCCCTGCTCACACACGCATTGGCACTCGCTCGGCGTTCGCACCGCAGCATCGAAGTTACAGCCGGCTCGGGACGTCGCGGAACTTGGCAGCGCCCCGATCCTCATCAGCCTCGGAAGCCAGCGTCCAGCTCGGCCCAGACCTGCGGAGGCTCAGACAACACGCCTTAAATTCATAATACTCTAAGACTTCTTTGAACTGCATTTAGACAGTGAGTAACTGATAAAACCTTAATTTGAAAGACTGAATAATCTCTCAAGACTTCAGTGAACTCTCTAAAAATCACAGACTCTGTTTTAGCCATTCTGTAATTTAATTCACAACCGCAAACCAAGAACTTACTTGGGATAGTTAGAAATAAGTTTGGGGAAGGGATTTCTAGTGTTTTAGTAATAAATCATTTAAACTTTTTTTATATAAATCGGCCTCGCATGTCATTCCCCGAAATTCCCCTAAACTCTGTTCCACAACACCTGCTGACATGCTAAGAAGTTCACCATCAAAGCTGTGGATCCTGCACACCTGGTCTTGCTTCACATTTCTGAGCTTTCCTTCCCAGCAGTTCCAGACAAAGACTGAATCTGTTCAGATGTCCAGAAGCTATTCTAGACTTTGTGCTCCTCACTAGTTCACCATGTGGGTGCCAGCTCTGACACAGAGCTGCTTCCCTCCTGGTTGTGTGACACTTCAGCAGAGATCCTGTGCTTGAGCAGTGAGGTTACATTTCTTGTCCAGACAAGCTCTTGCTCTTTGAAGGATGTACCTGAAGATTCCACAGGAATGCTTTCAGAACAGAGCTGGGTCCAGACACACAGCCTCTCTCCAAGCTCTGATGCAGGGTTAGAGTGCTGTGATCTCAGAAAGTACCAGGCCAGAACAGGCCAATAATTAATGGAGCAGGGATCTCATCAATGCTGATCAGTTCTAAAAAGGGAGTCCCAGGAGCATGGGACCAGGCTTTCGTTAGTGGTGCCCAGTGACAGGACAAGGGACAGTGGTCACAAACTTGATTATAACAAGTTCCAGCTAAACATGAGGAGGAACTTCTTTATTTTAAGGACAATGGAACCCAGGAGCAGGCTGCCCAGAGAGGCTGTGGAGTCTCTTTCTCTGGAGAGATTCCAAACTCTCTTGGACATTCTGATCCTGGGTGGGCTGCTGTGGGTGCCCTGCAGAGGTGTTGGGCTGGATGATCTCTGGAGGTATGTTCCAAGCCATTCTGTGATTTCCCTCTAGAAATGCAATTCCCAAATTATTTCTCTAGACAAATGTAATTCATCATTTCCTTGTCTTTGAACATTGAAGTTCAGGTCCCAGACCCTTCTTTTGCTCCTTTTGGTGATGGTTTCTCCATGTGTGTGAATACAGAGGAGTTCTAGGAGCAAAGCAAGCACTCTTTTTGTTATCTTTCAGCGCTTTTGAGATTTAGGTTTGTTCTGGAACTGAAAAAAAAATCCCAACTGCTTCACATGGGTGGCTTTAACCTGCAAGACATATGCTGGGACTTTAACACTGCAGAGAAGAGGCAGTCTAGAAGGTTCCTAGAGTGTGTGGAGACAGCTTCTTATCTCAGCTGTTACGTGAGCCTAGCAGGGGTGTAACCCTCCTTGACCTGCTGTTCACAAATAGAGAGGGGCTGGTAGGGGATGTGGTGGTCGGAGGCTGCCTGGGGTCCAGTGACCATGAAATTATAGAGTGAAACCAGGAGGGGCATCAACAGAACCTCCACACTGAACTTCCAAAGGGCAGACTTGGGCTTATTTAAGAAACTAACTCAGAAAGTTCCTTGGTAAGCAGCCCTTAGAAACAAAGGGGTCCAGGAAGGCAGGACCTGATTCAAGAGAGAACTCCTGCAGGCGCAGGAGCAGCTGTGCTGATGTGCTGGAAGGTGAGCCGACGAGGGAGGCAGCCAGGCTGGATGGGCAGGGAGTTGCTGAAGGAATTAAGGGAAAAAAAGAGGGTGTATCACCTTTAGAAAAAAGGGAGGTATCCCAGGAAGGGTGCAAGGATGTTGCTAGGTCTTGTAGGAAAAAAAATGAGAGAGGCAAAAGCCCATTTAGAGCTTAGGCTGCCACTGCTGGTATGGAGAACAAAAAATGTTTCTATAAGTGTGTTAATGGCAAGAGAAGGGCCAAGGACAACCTCCAGTCCTTGTTAGATGGAGAGGGGAATAGAGTGACAAAAGGTGAGGAAAAGGCAGTGGTGCTTAACACCTTCTTTGCCTCGATCTTCACTAGTGGGACAGGTTGTCTCCAGCACAGCTGGACTCCTGAAGTGGTGGATGGAGGCAGGGACCAGTACAGTCCCCCTCTAATCCATGAGGAATCAGTAAGGGACCTGCTGAGATATTTGGATCCTCACAAGTCCATGGGACCAGGTGGGATCCATCCTAGGGTGCTGAGAGAGCTGGAGCTGAGCTGGCCAAGCCACTGTCATCATTTATCAACAGTCCTGGCTCACTGCAGAGGTCCCCAGAGACTGGAAGCTGCCAATGGGATCCCATCCACATAAAGGGCCGAAGGGAGGAACTGGGAGATTACAGACCTGTCAGCCTGACCTCAGTGCCAGGCAAGGTGATGGAACAGGTCATCTTGGGTGCCATCACACAGCACCTACAGGGAGGCCGAGGGATCAGGCCCAGCCACATGGCTTTAGGAAGGGCAGGTCCTGCCTGACCAACCTGACCTCCTTTTATTATCAGGTTACCTGCCTGGTGACTGTGGGGCAGGCTGTGGATGTAGTCTACCTGGACTGCAGCAAAGCCTTTGGCACTGTTTGCCACAACAAGCTCCTGGCACAGCTGGCAGATTGTGGCTTGGACAGATTCACTCTGATATGGGTCAACAACTGGCTGCAGGGCTGGGCCCAGAGAGTGGTGGTGAATGGTGCCACATCCAGTTGGCAGCTGGCACCAGTGGTGTGCCCCAGGGATCAGTGCTGGGCCCAGTCCTGTTCAACATCTTCACTGATGATCTGGACCAGGGGATTGAGTCCAGCATCAGTAAATTTGCAGATGACACCAAGCTAGGAGCAGGTATTGATCTGTTGGAAGGTAGGAGAGCCCTGCAGAGGGACCTGGCCAGGCTGGATGGATGGGCAGAAGCCAATGGGATGAGATTGAACAAGGCCAAGTGTAGGGTTGTGCACGTAGAATCATAGAATCAGTCAGGGTGGAAGGGACCACAAGGATCAGCCAGCTCCAACCCCCCTGCCACGGGCAGGGACACCCTACCCTAGAGCAGGCTGGCCAGAGCCTCATCCAACCTGGCCTTAAACAGGGATGGGGCCTCAACCACCTCCCTGGCCAACCCATTCCAGGCTCTCACCACTCTCATGGTGAAGAACTTCCTCCTCATGTCCAGCCTGAACCTACTCATCTCCAGCTTTGCTCCATTCCCCCTAGTCCTGTCAGTTCTGATATCCTGAAAAGTCTCTCCCCAGTTTTTTGTAGGCCCCATTCAGATACTGAAGCGACACAATAAGGTCACCTTGGAGCCTCCTCTTCTCCAGACTACACAGCCCCAACTCTTTCAGTCTGTTCTCATAGAAGAGGTGCTCCAGCCCTCTGAGCATCCTCCTGGCCCTGCTCCGGACACACTCCAGCACTTTCACATCCTTCTTGTAATGGGGGCTCCAGAACAGGATGCAGTACTCCAGGTGGGGTTACAACAACCCCAAACAGCTACAGGCTGGGGACAGAGTGGCTGAGAGCAGCCAGGCAGAGAGTGACCTGAGGGTGCTTGTAGAGAGTAGCTGAAGATGAGGCAGCAGTGTGCCCAGGTGGGCAGCAGAGCTGTCATGGAGGGATATTCTGCTGCCTACGCCAATTGTGGAGAAATTAATTGGTGCAAGATGGTGTTCTATAAAAATATATAATTTATTAACTTCGAGATTCTGAACTCTTGCCACCCTCAACCACTGAATTGTATTATTAAGAGGATCTACACGGTTATGAAAGACATTCTAGAATTACTATCAAACCATAACTTATTAATAACCAGCAAACATTCAAACTATTAAACAGAGAGAGGGGTTTCCCCGCAGTAGGAGGCAATAGAAACTATGGCGGCATTAAAGCATTTACTCACAAATTCTTATTAATTATCAATCACCCTCCGGGGCTATGTCACAGCCTGTACCAGTGTCCAATTCCTCAGGGAGTCTTTGCCCATGGACTTTGAGGCTGGAATCCTCCCAGCTTCAGGGGAAAGGAGAATCTTCCTGGCTTCAGGGGAAAGGACGGTCTCTGACCCTGTTCTCCTGGCGAAGGATGCAATCTCTGCCCTTGCCTCCTGGCTTCTTCTGGATGCTTTGTCCAGGGATTCGTGGGCAGGCCTTCAGGTGCAGAAGGAGTAAGATGCTGTGCAGTGTGAGCACAGTCTCACGCTGGCCCCAGAGGCCAATCACGTGCAGACAAGTGGGGTCTGCTCCTGGTAACTCAGCAGCAGTGGCACTTACCAGGCAGTGATAAGGCAGTGGGCATGAAGTAGGGTGCACGGCTGCATGGGAGACTGAGCTCCCTAGATAAAGGCAGACAATACAGGATCTGGTTCTGATAACTCACCACAGTGGCATGCAGGTGTGCACGGCTGGCTGGGAGACTACTGGAGACAACAGCAAAGCAAGCAGGCATGCAGGCAGGTAGGCAAGCATAAGCAAAAAAGTAGTGCTGGTGAGTCTAAGCGAGCAAGCGGGGGAGAACTTTGTTTACCTGTGTGCCTCTATTTATCAAATGTTGGCTGAGATTAATGGCCATTTGGACACTAGAATGACCAGCCAGGTTGGCAGTTAGCCAACCTTACCATAACACGGAAAAGCCACCAGCCTGGACCTCTCAAATATGGGGATCACACGGGCTTTACACTAGGCAGGCATGAGCTGGGTGTGTGGGGGCTTACACAACCACATTACACAATCAGGGGTCCTGGGCAGGCCAGACTTTATGGCACCTGGCCTATTGTGCCTCTTTGTGCTCATTTTATATGTTTACCTCTGGTTATGGGCAGAAAAAACATGTCCAGGCAGGGCAAGGCATATGTAAGCCTATTTTCGGGCCTATGGGCCCTCCACTACAAGAGCCAATGGCATCCTGGCCTGTAGCAGGAGCAGTGTGGCCAGCAGGATAAGGGAGGTTCTTCTGCCCCTGTGCTCAGCACTGCTCAGGCCACACCTGGAGTGCTGTGTCCAGTTCTGGGCTCCTCCATTGCAGAGAGATGTTGAGGTGCTGGAAGGTGTTTGGAGAAGGGCAGCAAGGCTGGGGAGGGGCCTGGAGCACAGCCCTGTGAGGAGAGGCTGAGGGAGCTGGGGGTGTGCAGCCTGCAGCAGAGGAGGCTCAGGGCAGAGCTCATTGCTGTCTACAAATACCTAAAGGGAGGTTGTGGCCAGGTGGAGTTGGGCTCTTCTGCCAGGCAGCTGACACAGAACAAGGGGACACAGTCTCAAGTTGTGCCAGGGAGGTCTAGGCTGGATGTTAGGAGGAAGTTGTTGGCAGAGAGAGTGATTGGCACTGGAATGGGCTGCCCAGGGAGGTGGTGGAGTGGCCGTGGCTGGAGGTGTTGCAGCCAAGCCTGGGTGGGGCACTTAGTGCCATGGTCTGGTTGCTTGGCCAGGGCTGGGTGTTAGGTTGGACTGGGTGAGCTTGGAGCTCTCTTCCAACCTGCTTGATTCTATGGTTCTGTTAGTCTGTGCTGTGATTCCGTGACAGCAGTTTTGGCAAGGCACAGTTAAGTTAGAATATGTTCAAACTGTCCTTAAAAGTGCATCCTGTCGGAGATATTGTCTAAGTGTTTCTGTCACTTATTTGTCCATCTGTAAAAGTAGAGAATCCTGTGAACTTTGCCTATTGTGCCTCTGGCCTCTGGCACACCCAGGATGGGGTTAAGTTTAAGATCGCAGCTTTTAAATGATCCTTTAGTGAATGAGCTCTCTCATTCTTTTCGGCCTGGAGAAGGTTCCAGCGAGACCTTAGAGCAACCTTACAGTGCCTAAAGGGGGCTATGGAGAGCTGGGAAAGGACTTGCGTCAGAGGCTGGGAGTGACAGGATGAGGGGCAATGGCTGTGATCTGCGAGAGGGGAGACTGAGACTGAAGATTAAGAAGGAATTCTTGATAGTAAGGGTGGTGAGGCACTGGAACCCAGGGATGTTGTGGATGCCCCTGCCTGGAGGTGTTCAAGGCCAGGTTGGATGAGGCCTTGAGCAAGCTGTGCTGGTGGGAGGTGTCCCGGCCCATGGCAGGGGTTTGGAACTGGGTGATCTTTAAGATGCCTTCCAATTCAAACCATTCTGTGGGTGACTGTGGTTTTCTCAGTAAGGCACCAGCTGCTTTCACTGGTAGCCAGATACTTGGCCCTAACGTTGTCCAGCTTTTCAGGGCAGTTACTTTCAGCGAAGGGCAGTCTCTGTGGAGGTCAGTGGAGCTCCAGACAGCTGCAGCAGTTAACTACCTGCAGGAGCAGCAGCTGCTGCACTATTTTGTGAAGAGCACCGCATAATGAATGGTGTTGATCTGGAGCCTGTTCAGCACCAGAAGTATAGCTGGTAGTGAAAAACCCCCTCCACACTCCAAACCAGACACAAAGAGGTTGGTGGACAGGGGAGGTGCATCTGAGGCAGTGGTCAGCCCTTTCCAGAAGCCAGGGTGGGAGGAGAGGGAGGACAGGGTCCCAGCTGCACGGGGCTGCAGGAATTCAGGGTGAAGAGGTTAATGACATGGATTGCTGCAGCCGCTCCTGCAATGAGCCACCTCTGCTGTGCCCTAGAGCAGGAGACACCCCCTCCTTAAAGGCAAACTTAACCTCAGCCCAGCACCTTTTGTGCGAGCTGAGCACGTTTTGTGCTGGCCAAGCCACAGAGTGTCTGATTCGGGTCAGCCTTCATTCAAGGGTTTGCTTTCTGCGGGGAAAGGGAAACAAAGGAGAAGCTGTGAAAAGGGAATGGCAACGCTGCTGAGGAGAGCACTGAGGCGGCTCGGCTCTTTTCATTGCTGCCAGAGCTCACCACGTCCCACCTACGAGAAATTAAGCTCCCTCCTTGTTGGGTGCAGCTTTTATTTCTGCAGTTTTGTGCAGGCAGGGCATTGTTAAAGCTGCTCAAGACTTTCTTTCAGCTGCTTACCAAGGTGTCCCGGGTTTGGGCTGATCCCTCCCCCGGGAAGAAATTCACAACACAGACCCCCCTTTTTGAAAGTCAGGGAAAGATGAAATTGTGTTTTCTTATAGTATAAGTATAGCAATGTAAAGAGAGATAATAACTAGAGAAGGAAGGAAAAAAAAAAACAACAATACAATAACCTTAAGGGAGATGGGGGAGGGATCAAGCGGTGGCGAAGCAGCAAAAGCAGCAGTAGCCAAAACAGCAGCCGGGGAAGATAGGCCAAGCTGAAGCATCCGAAGCCAGCGGGAGAAGGGGAGAACAAGCTGTGCTTCTAGACATTAAGCTCTTGATGCTCCAATGAAATTATATTAATTTATCTATTGTTGCCATTTATGTGGCCTATCCCTGGAATGTTCATCTCTCCCCTATGTCTGAGCTAGAGGATCAGCTCAAACGGCCACAATCCACCCCTTTAATATAATTTACCATTGCAGCCTCAAGTCATTCTATGTAACTAGGAATAACATCAATATCGTAGATGGTCGTTTTCCAGGCTTCAAGCATCTTTCGTCAATTTTCGGTCACTCATCTTCCCATTTCCATCTGTCTCAGGCTTTGGCTAGCTGAATGGTTTTCTAGAACAGTCAGATGTTTTCTTCAATGAGTGGAACAGAGCAGGACTCTCGGCACTCTCAGGGCTTTTGGATAGTGGGCTCTTCATGGCTTTTGGGCACCACAATCATCTGCAAAAGAACTCATAACAACATATCTACATTCTCTCTGCCAATGTCAGATTCTTTTGTGGCACACATTGTATTTCACCATTCTTCTGCATAACCCAATATGTATGACCAGGTCCTTCAGCAGAAACCACCCCTCGGACAGGTGTAGCCTCCCCCGAAGGGGAGAATACCCAAACAGACTTGCCCAACAAATTCTTTTCACGAATGACAGGAACCTGTCACCTTCTACCTTTTGTAACACATCTGAATGAGCTGGGCCAGCTCGGTTGGTGGAACCTCTACTATTCACTACCCAAGTGCTTTGGGCTAGATGTTTCTCCCAGTTCTTCAAGGTTCCTCCCCCCATTGCCTTTAAAGTTGTTTTCAGCAAGCCATTGTAACGTTCAGTTTTGCCTGAGGCGGGTGCATAGTAGGGGATGTGATAGATCCACTCAATGCTGTGCTCTTTGGCCCAAGATTTATGAGATTGTTTTTAAAGTGGGTACCATTATCTGATTCAATTCTTTCTGGAGTGCCATGTCGCCACAGGATTTGTCTTTCCAAGCCCAAAATGGTGTTACGTGCAGTGGCACGGGAAACTGGATAGGGTTCCAGCCATCCAGTGCTTGCTTCCACCATGGTCAGCACATGCTGCTTTCCAGTCCGAGATCGAGGTAGAGAGATGTAATCAATCTGCCACGCTTCACCGTATCTGTACTTTGCCCATCGCTCACCATACCACAAGGGCTTCAGACGCTTGGCTTGCTTAATAGCAGCACAGATATCACAGTCATGTGTAACTTGTGTCTGAGCTAGAGGATCAGCTCAAACGGCCACACAAGGAAATTTGCTTTCTTGAAGATTCTTAATTAAAAAAAAAAGTTCATTGCCACCATCTGATACAAACCTCTGCTCTGTAGCATCTCACACTGTGATGCTATTCATGGGGCCTCAGTATGGGCCATGAAGTTCCATTCTTAATTTTGTATCAGATGTGAATGAAGGGTCACCTTTGCTTTTCAACAGGACTATTTTACAGATGAAAACAGAGTGCTCAGGAAGGACCCTCAGCAGGATTACCACTTGGAATATGCCATGGAGAATGGGACACACACCATCCTGGCTTTTAGCAGAGAGCTGCACACCTGTGACACCAATGACAGGAGCATCACGGTAAGAGGCTCTGCCTGTGTGTGGGGAGATGGTGCAATTAACAGAGACCAAACATACACATGGGTAGGAAGCTGGGTACTGAAACCTCACCTTAGGAACATGTGGGATAAGAGAAATTCCCTTACACAGAATCACAGAATCATTCTGTGAAGAAGAACCCTGGGATCATCATGTCCAACCAACAACCCTACTCTGTAAAGTTAGAATCATAGAATGGTTTAGGTTGAAAGGGACCTCATCCAGTTCCACCTCCCCTGCCGTAGGCAGGGACACCTCCCACTAGAACAGGTCACTGAAGACCTCATCCAACCTGGTCCTGGACACCTCCAGGGAGGGAGTATCCACACCCTCCCCAGGCAACCTGTGCCAGTGTCTCACCATCCTCACTGTAAAGAACTTCTTCCTAACATCCAGTTTCAATTTTCCCTCTACCATTTCAAACCCATTTCTCCTTGTCCTGTCTTTACAGGACCTTGTCAATAGTCCTTCCCCAGCCCTCCTGTAGGCCCCTTTAGATACTGGAAGGCTACTACAAGTTCACCCATAAACCCCAAGCACCACATTCAAATGACCTTTAAACACCTCCAGGGATGGTGACTCCACCAGCTCCCTGGGCAGCCTCTGCAAGCATCTATTTCCAAACCATCTGTTTGGCCAACTTAAATTAACCAGGTGAAATACTTGTGCTGGTTGTATTAAGCTCTTCTGTTTTCATTTTTGCTTTGCCCTTCTGCTTTACTGCCCAAATGTCATCTTAAATTGCTTGAATTTGGTGACTTGCACACTGGAGACAGCAGATAGGTGAGGGAGCTTTGCAAGGCTGCTGGGTTTTGGCTTGTCTCCTGCTTGTCTTGGAATCATTGCTGTTGTTCTGCTCTGCTTCCATTATCTGTCTCTGTAATATGCATAAAAATGGCAACATGAGGAGTGGAGAGATGCAGGGTTACCACAGCTGGTAACACAGATTTCCTCCTCTGGAATACTGCACCCAGCTCTGGAGCCCTCAACACAGGAAGGGCATGGACCTGATGGAGTAGGTCTAGAGGAGGCCATGAAAATGATCAGGGGGCTGGAGCAGCTCTGCTATTAGAACAGGCTGAAGGAGCTGGGGATGTCCAGCCTGAAGAAGGTTCCAGAGAGACCTAAAAGCAGCCTGCCAGTACCTGAAGAGGCTACAAGCAGGCTGCAGAGGGTCTTGTCAAAGGCCTGCGGGAGCAGGACGAGGGCAATGGCTTGAAATGAGAGCAGAGCAGATTGAGACTGGATCTGAGGAACAAGTTCTGCACCAGGAGGCTGCTGGAACACTCCAGCAGGTTGCCCTGGGAGGTGGTTTGGGCCCCATCCCTGGAGACATTCAAGGTGAGGCTGGGCAGGGTCTGAGCAGCCTGATCTAGTGGAGGATGTCCCTGCTGACTGCAGGAAGGTTGGACTGGATGCCCTTTGGAGGTCCCTTCCAACCCAGACCATTCTTTGACTCTCTGTTTTCCAGGCAGTCAGTGGGTCTATGGCCTTCACACCTGCTCCAAATTGTCAGTGTAACTGAACATTCTGGGACCTTTCAGGACTTGTTTCAGGGCTTTGTCTCAAGGGTAGTGATGGCAGCCTGACAGTGGCTTACAGAGAATTGATCTCTGCTGTGGCTTTGATTGATGTTGAAGTTGTAAATCTATCCCACAGCTGATTGTCTCCACGGGTATGTGAAGGCAGCAGCTCACAAAAGTTAGCCACATGTTTACAGAGCTGAGCCTGGAAAAGGTTTTGGGAGGAAACCTTCTAATTGCTTGCCAAATGAGAGATTTTTGTAGAAAAAACCAAATTGCATATGTTTAGTTGGTACCCTCTTGACGAGTGTGTTCTGCTGTTTGCAGATGTCATTTAAGTTGGTGACACTGATGAAGGGATCTCTCAGAGTGAGACTCAGCTCCTGCCTGTCTCCAATGAGAGCTATGAGTGTAAAAGATGAAAGGCAAAGCTGTGTCAACTGCTCCTCTGCTGGATGCTGTTGTTGTTCCACTCCTCCAGCAGTCCTCTCACAGGAGTTGTGTGAACCCTAAGGAAGATTCCTGTTGCTTATGGATTTGGGGGGTTGTTGGGTGTTTGGTGTCCTTCCAGGAGAGCACAGTGCGGGTAATATGGGCCTACCACCACAGGGACATGGGAGAAGCAGGTCAGAACTACCATGGGTCCAACCGAGGCACAAAGAGCCTGCGCTTGCTGCACCCCAAGCGAGAAGAGGCCTCCTCTGCCTCTCTGCCATACTTCGACTTGACAAACAAAGACGTGAGTTGGTCCCAGCTCTGGGTCTGTGTGCAGATGGGGGCGAGGTGACAGCTAAGGCCTTATGCAGCAGGCTCGTGTGACTCTTGCCTTCTTGCCTTTTTCTTAAGACAGGTGCCAGTGCCAGACAAGGACACGACCTATTGGTGCCAGATGTTCAGGATCCCTGTGCAGCAGCACAAGCATCACGTGACCAAGGTGGGTGATCCAGGCAGAGCCAGCTCAGAGGCGCTCAGGTGATGGATTGGCTGTGAATCAGTGCTGCTTACCTGGGTGGAAACAAGAGCTCCTGTCTGTCTTCACAAACACGGGTCAAGTGTGTGTGTGCCCTGGACCTGACTCTGGTCTGCCCTGAGAAGTGGCACATGCTGGGACACAGCCTCTACATCCTCTCTTCCTTCAGAAATTATTTCCATCTTTAAACATTATTTACAAAGACTAAATAAAATTGTCTAGAAGCTTGTTCCATCAAGCTTCTGCTTTTCACAGAATCAGTCACAGAACATTAGGTGTTGGAAAGACCTCAAAAGGTCATCCAGTCCAAACCCCCTGCCAGGGCAGGGCACATAGGAACACATCCAGGTGGGTTCTGAATCTCTCCAGAGCAAAAGACTCCACAGCCTCTCTGGGCAGCCTGCTCTAGGCCTCCAGCACCCTCACAGTAATGAAGTTTTCCCTTCTGTTCTCATGGCACCTCCTCTGCTCCAGCTGGCACCCAGCACCCTTTGTGCTGTCAGTGGACATCAGTGTAAGGATGTAAGAGATTTCTTTTAGCAGAGGGGAGTGTTAGTTTGAAAAACCATTAAATGCTGAAGTTTGTTCTGGTGCAAGGTCAGTTTTTTATCTGATTCCAGTGGCAATGACCACAGTGAAGTTATGCCATGTTGCACTTCATGAGCACAGACTCCATTACCTTCAGCTGTTTAAAAGCCAAACAATAAGAAAGAGGAGATGGATGCTGCCATTTATTGAAAAATTAATGGAACCCTGTAAACATCCACACAAGGTTCAGCAGGATCCCAGGGGATTTCAGAACCCACATGCACAAACTTGTTTTGCTCTAATGCTTTTTTTTAACTTCTCTGTCTTTTTAGGCCTGAAAACTTAAAAGTGCTGGGGGCAAGCTGGCTCTCACATTCCTGCCCCAGGGACCTCCTAAATGCTTTATTGCACTGCTGATGAGAGTGCAGTGAGATAGCTCTGGCTCTTTGTTTTATTGTTCTTTGAACCCAGGAATGCTTTTAAGGCTATAATTCTATCCCATTATTATTTTTGATTACTGTCAGTCATGTTTCTCCAAGGCATTCAGTAAAACTGGGGTTTTAAATGGACTCAAAGAACTCAGTGTGTGATCTCTTGTGTAGGCCTGAGAACTATCTATAGTTATTCTGAAATACAGAGGGTTCTGCACTTTATAGAACCATGGAATTACAGAAGGGTAGGGGTTGGAAGTGACCTCTGGAGATCATCCAGTCCAACCCCTCTGCCAGAGCAGGGTCACCCAGAGCAGATCACACAGGAGCACATCCAAATTGAGCTTGAAAGTCTTCAGAGAAGGAGACTGCACAACTTCTTTGGGCAGTTTGCTCCAAGGCTCCCTCACAATAAAGCAGTTTCCTCTTGTGCTGAGGTGGAACTTCCTGGGTTCCAGTTTGTGTCCACTGCTCCTTCTCCTGTCCCAGGACACCATTGCACAGAGCCTGGCCTCTGCTTCTTGACCTCCACTCCTCAGATGTTTGTAACCATTGCTCAGATCTCCTTTCAGCCTTCTCTTGTCCAGACTACCCAGCCCCACGACTCTCAGCCTCTCACACAGATGTGCCAGGCCCTTCAGCACCCTCCTAGCCCTTTTATCTGCATGAAAAACTGCATGGTCCAAATTTCTGCCTTCAGATACTTGATCTTCAATGACATTTGATCATGTGGCAGATTTGTGTGGGAAACAGGATTTGCTTGCAGTTTGTAGGGCAGGATTCCTGGCTTCCTGCTTTCAAGCCAGGGAGCTTCAAAATGTTAGCAGCAGGCTGCCGCTCTCCGTGTGGATGTTGGGTGGAAGATGCTGTTCTGCTAAAGGTTTGCTGCAACTGTTTACTATTTATGTTTTCTGAATTTGTTTTTAATGCTTTGCCTTCCCCCTGACCCAGCTGGTCATTTGTGGTCAGCTGAAGCTCAGAAGTACTCTGCCCAACGTTTCAGTTTTATGTTATTGTGATGGTGCTGTGTGAGTTACAGAATCACCGGGGGGATCATATCTGTAATATGCTCCCCGTAGCATCTTTCCCTCTGAGCTGGAGAGATGTGGATTTGATGCGTGGACTGTTCAGTGGATAAGGAATTGGTTGTGTGATTGCATACAGAGGGCAGTGGTCGATGGTTGATGTCCAGATGTAGAAGAGTGACAAGTGGTGTCTTGCAGGGGCCTGGCACAGGGGAGATTTAGGTTGGACATCAGGAGGAAGTTCTTTAGAATGTCAGTAGTGAAATACTGGAGCAGATTGCCCAGACCTGTGATTAACACCCTGTCCTTGGAGGCATCTGAGGTCAGACTTGATGTGGCCCTGGTCAGGCTGCTCTGGTTGTAGGTGTCCCTGCTGACTGCAGGGGGGTTGGACAAGATGCTCTTTGAGGGTCTCTTCCGACTCGATACAATCTGGGACTCTGAATTTCCTTGCTTTGATAAGGTGCCTTCCTGTAGGTCCCCTTCAGATATGGGAATGCAGCTCTCAGGTCTCGCCAGAGCCTTCTCTTCTTCAGGCTGAACAGCCCCAACTCTCCCAGCCTGTTCCCATGGCAGAGGTGCTCCAGCCCTCCGATCTTCTGGAGCTAAACTTTGGCTCTTTTGGGGCAATGTCTGCCATCGACATCATGGAAGTGTACACTTAAAAATGCAGTCTGCTGGGGATTTGGTGTTTCAAGTTGGTTCTCTGTCATTCATTTGTTCTTGGACATACAAGTAACAGGACAAAAGGAAATGGTCTGAAGCTGGTCAGGAGAGGTTCAGGTTGGATATTAGGAACAATTTCTTCCCAGGAAGGTTTCTCAGGCACTGGCACAGGCTGCCCAGGGAGGTGCTGAAGTCCCCATCCTTGAAGAAGTTTCAAAGCTGTGCGGATGTGGTGCTGATGGAGGTGGTTTAGTGGCAGTGGTGGGTTTCATTCAGGTACTGGAAGGCTGCTCTAAGGTCTCCCTGCAGTCTTCTCCAAGCTGAGCAAACTTCAGCCCATTCTCATAGCAAAGAAGCTCCAGGCCTCTTGTCTTTGTGGACATAGTGGGGTCTCAGCAGAGCAAAGCAGAGCAGAGGGGCAGGATCTCCTCTCTCCATCTCTGTCCATGCTGCTTTGGATGCAGCCCAGGCTGCCATTGGCCTTCTGTGCTGCTAGTGCCCATTGCTGGCTCCTCTTCAGCTTCTCACCCACCAGCACCCCCAAGTCTTTTTCCTCGGGGTCCTTTCTATCTCCTCCTCTCCCAGCCTGGGTTGATAGTGAGGGTTGTTCCAGCCCAGGTGCAGGACCCTGCACTTGTTCTTGCTGAACTTCATGAGCAAGTAAGACCTTCTGTATTTGTTTTGTCTTTCCCTAACTTCCATACTGTTTTCCAAGAGCCTCAGGTAATAAGGAACAGCATGTTTTCCTTGACTTTTCTTGATCAAGCTGCATTCCATGACATGGAAATTATGCAAGACATAAGATTACAATCTTGCATTCATCCCATAGGTGGGATAATGACACAGGGAGAAGAAATTTCTCCTTCTGCTGCATTGACCAATGGAGAAGAGAGTTGCATTGTGATAAGTCCTAGCCAGGGCTAGGATTTCTTTCTTTGATCTTCCTTTGTCTCCTATCTCTTGCAACTTCTTCCCTAGGGAAGAGATGTGTCTTCCTACATGCCCTTGCCTCTGGGAACTCCTGGAGATATAACTCGCAATGATGTTATGATTTCTCTGTAGGTAGGCATGATAGTGGCTTACACAGGTTGCAGCCAGGTCGTGCCTCTGCCAGCTCCAAGCTGTCTTCCTGGCTAAGTGGCTGCTTGAAATGTTGTTAAACTCTTGCAGGTTTTTGCCTCCCCTGTGGTTTTTGATCAGCAGAACCAATTGGTGGGGGAATGAGTCCATTTCCATTTAACAGATGGAAGGGGTTGCTTGCAACTAATATCAAGCAACTGCCTCTCCTCAAACCAGCTATTTGCAGGATGGCTCCACAGTTGTAGTGGAGTGGTGGACTCTGGCTGCTCTTCATGTGGGAGAGCACACATCAAAGCCTGGCTGCAAACTGGTCCTGCAGCTACATGTGCAGTGGCCTGGATTGCTGCTTTGAGCTGCAGGCTGTGCTGTGTGCCTCAGGCTGGCTACCCCAGGGAGCTTCCCTTTTCTCAAGTGCAGAAGCTATCCAGGAGGCTTCTTAGAAGTAGCTAGCTTAAAAAAAACTCATTCCACTAATTACACCAGACAGGATTTAAGGTCATTTCTTGATAGCATTATTGCAGTTCTCGCTTTTACCATCAAGATGTCTACTTTTCAAGATTTTCAATCATAGATTCATAGAATGGGTTGGGTTGGAAGGGACCTTAAAGCTCCTCCAGTTCCAGTCCTCTGCCACGGGCAAGGATTCCTCCCACCAGCGCAGCTTGCTGAAGACCTCATCCACAGTATCACAGTATCACCAAGGTTGGAAGAGACCTCATAGATCATCAAGTCCAACCCTTTACCACAGAGCTCAAGGCCAGACCATGGCACCAAGTGCCACGTCCAGTCCTGCCTTGAACAGCTCCAGGGACGGCGACTCCACCACCTCCCCGGGCAGCCCATTCCAGTGTCCAATGACTCTCTCAGTGAAGAACTTTCTCCTCACCTCCAGCCTAAATTTCCCCTGGCATAGCTTGAGGCTGTGTCCTCTTGTTCTGGTTCTGGCCACCTGAGAGAAGAGAGCAACCTCCTCCTGGCTACAACCACCCTTCAGTTCCAATGTGACCTTCAACACCTCCAGGCAAGGGCATCCACAACCATCCTTGGCAACCTATGCCAGTGTCTCATCACCCTCTCTCTGAAGAATTTCTTCCTCATCTCCACTCTCAGTCTCCCCTCTCCCAGCTCAAAGCCATTGTCTCTCATCCTGTCACTCCCAGCCCTAGTCACAAGTCCCTTCTGAGCTTTCCTGATCATTTTCATGGCCTCCTGTGGATCCTCTCCTACAGTTCTCTGTCCTTACGTGGAGGTGTGTGCGGACACATCTCTGTGCTTTGACAGCTTGTAAGCCTCTCTCTGGATGTTTTATTTTTTTCTGCCTGATTATTTTTTCTTTCTGTGAGCTGGCATCATCCAGATGTTTACTAGGACCATGAGAGTGAAAATTTGTCTCATAATCATGATAAATCCTTCCCAGTCTCACAGAATGACAGAATCACCTGGTTGAAAGAGCACCTAAGATCATTAAGTCCCACCATGACCTAAAATCTTCCTGTGCACAGCTGTTAGACCATGTCCCTAAGCTTCTCATCCAAATATCTTTTAAACAATCCCAGGGATGGGGACTCCTGCACTTCATGTTCAAAGCTTGGTTTTGCTGCTCTGCACTTGCGGTTGTACAGATGTAGCTTATTACTCTTAGTGCCTTTAGCTTAGGCTCCATGCTGGTGCCTTCTGTTAGCTCAGTTCCCCTGTGCCGCTCACCAGTGAGCTGCACTGCTTTGCTTTTCTGCAGTGCAAACCCTGGGCAGATAATCCACCCGAGTGCCTCTGCCTCTGTTGTCAGTTCACTGCCTGTGCTCGCCCACTGCACCTGACAAATCCTTGGGTCTGGTGTGTGTAGAGTTCTGAACTGCTGCAGTACCTAGAAGTGGAGGAAAGGTCTGAGCACCCTGCGTGCCAGCCGTGCCACAGCCAGCCAGCAGGCAGCTCCTCGGCGTCAGCACAGGGCACAGCCGCAGTGGGTCCAACACCAGAAACTGTCCCTACTCTCTCACCATCCCAGCACTGCTGCTAAGTCTCTGCTGACCCTCACTTCACTGCAGCCTCCTTTCGGGGAGCTGTAGAGAGCAATGATGTCTTCCCTCAGCATCTTCTTGTTGCGGAGGCAGGAATTAATATGTGGCCGAGTCGGGAAATTATACAAAAATAGTTAATTTTATTTCCCAAAAACCTGCCCCCAAAACTATATATACAAAGATTAATTTAGTTTAATTAGCAGGTTCAGTCGCATGAGAATTACCTACAGGGATACTATCAATAATCTGACTATTTTGGAAGTCAGAAGTTGGAAAAGGCTTTAGCTATTAATTAGCAGCAGTTTCTTATTAATTAAGCTGAGCCAAATAACTCACGATCGGGCTGGCTTGCTCGAGGTCTGTCCTTCTCCACCTTTCAGCGGCTGCAGGTGAACGATTAAGAGTCGTTAAGGATCGTTAGGCTCACAAAGGTGTCAATAGGGAACAGTCCCTTTGATGATCTCTGCAGCCAAGGCGAGGAGAGTGGGGGAGCTCAGGCAGGCACGTACGTCCAGGCACGGGCAAAATCCAAAGCGGGAACCCCCAAAGGCAGGAAGACCCCCAATAGTTATAACCTTGGCTAGACAAAGGGCAGAGTTACCACACCAATCCCAGCCTGGCCCCAGCGTGGGAGCTCACGGGGCAGTCCTCGTGTGGGCAGGCCCTTTTGCTCACCCCCTTCGTGGCTGCAGGGCAGGCGAGGGGGGGAGGGAAACCAGGCGGCTTTCCCCCTTCCCCCCGAAGTCCGGGCAGGAGAGGAATTTAGGGGTACAGGACTCCAGGACACTTCTTCTTCAGAATAAAGAACCCCAGCTCCCTCAGCTGCTCCTCCCCAGCCCTGTTCTCCAGACCCTTTCCCAGCTTTGTTGTCCTTCTCTGGACCTGCTCCAGCTACTCGATGTCCTTGGAGTGAGAGGATCAACACAGAACTGAGTACTCAAGGTGTGGCCTCCGCAGTGCTGAGCAGAGGGGCACAATCCCACCCCCAGACCTGCTGGCCAGGCTGTTGCTGATCCAGGCCAGGATGTCCTTAGCCTCCTTGCCCTCCTGAGCACACTGCTGACTCATCTTCAGCCAGCCATCAGTCAACACCCCCAGTTTGCTGGGCTTCAGTAATGCCACAGACAAAAACATCTAACGTTGAATTTCACTCTAAGAGTAGGTAAAGCTGTTTATGTAGAGTAGGGAATGGTTTGGGGCAGTAGAGTCATTTGTCTCTGCACATTTTCTCTCTAATAATCTTAATTTTTCTGCAGTTCTAAATTTTCTAGTTTTTTTTTTTTAACTCTATAGTCAGGCTGAGTCAGATTCACAGAATGGTTTGGGCTGGAAGGGACCTCAAAGCTCATCCAGTTCCAACCCCCTGCCGTGCACAGGGACACCTCCCACTAGCCCAGGTTGCTGAAGGCCTCATCCAACTCAGCCTAGAACACTTTTTACTGGCAGGAGGGCAATGATGTGGCTGTGCTCAGGAGCATAAAATGCATAGATTCATATAATGCCCTTCCATGAGCATTGTCTGAATCTGCTGAGGTGAAGGAGTGAGTAGGTATAGTGCTGCTGAAATGGGGCAGCAGCCCCATGCTGAAGATTAGCATATGTGGTTAAAATTCAGTGTCTCTTAAGTACCACCCATGAACACTGAATTAAACTCAGGCAGCGCACTGGAGACTGTGAATTTGCAACCACAAGGATGGGCTCCTGTGCTGGAGCTGGACTTAGCTACGTGTCTGAGCCAGCTGGTAAATGGCCTTTCAGTGTCAACCCCAGACAGTTCTGTCAGCCTGCAGAAGGTACAGCAGCTTCAGCATCTCCTGTATGCTTCAGTCTCTCTACGCTGATAAAGCAGAGAACCCAGACACCCAGCTGCTCCTGGGCATGGGCATGTCCCATCAAATAGTCAGAGTAGGATGACCCTGGGAGATGGTGGAGTCAATATGCCTAGAGGTGTTTGAGAGCTGTGCAGATGTTGTATCCTGGCGTGCATTAGAAGGGCTGTGATAAGTAGGACAGAGACTTACCCTGACTCTACCCTGACCAGGCCACATTTGGAACACTGTGTCCAGTTCTGGGCCTCTCAGTTCCAGAAGGACCTCAGGGAACTGCTTGAGAGAGCCCAGCCCAGAGCCCTCAAGCTGCTGCAGGCAGGGGAAGCTCTACTGTGAGGCCAGGCTGAGGGAACTGGAGCTGGGAGCCGGCAGCAGAGCAGCCTGAGGACTGCCCTCAGTGCTGTGCTGAAGATGTGCAGGGCAGTGTCGGAAGGATGCAGGCAGGCTCTGCCCAGGGGTGGCCAAGGGCAGCACAAGGGGCACTGGGGGCAAGCTGGAGCAGAGGAGGTGCCACGGGAACAGGAGGGGTAACTTAGTGTGAGAGTGCTGGAGCCTGGAGCAGGCTGCCCAGAGAGGTTGTGGAGTCTCCTGCCCTGGAGAGATTCAGAACCCACCTGGATGTGTTGCTGTGTGCCCTGCCCTGGGTGCCCCTTGTCAGTGTTAGGCTGAGGATTTGACTGGATGGTTTCAAAGATCTTTTCCAGTCTGGGCAATTTTGTGACCCTGAGACTGTGACGGGAGCAAAAATTGCAAACTAATACTTTTTCAGTTCTTTATTTCTTTGCCTGCAGAGAAAGCAGAACTCTGTCTAATTTCGAGGCACTGAACTCAGATGTGACCAGTGAAAACAGGCAAACATTATCACCAGAGACAAACCCAAGTCACTGTTATTTGGATTTAGCATTAGCTGGGAAATGTGACGTTGGACACAGTTAATATAAGCACCAATGGTTCTGGTCGTGACTCTCCTGAGAGCCTCTTTTCAGTTCAGGAAGGGCCTGTGTCAGAGCAGAGCAGCAGCTGCCAGCTAATCTTCATGGGCAGTTTTGGGACAGTCTCTGATAAGGAAGCAAAACCTCCAAAACTCCTGTTGCCAAAGACAACTCTGCCTTCTGACAGTGGAATGCTCCAGCAACAGCAAAGGCTCCAGTGTGAGAACACAAAGGGACTCCAGTTAGAGAAATGGTTTGATTGGAAGCCAGAGGGCAGCCTGCAGGCTTTAGCACCATCAGAGAGCGATAGGTTTGAGTGATGCCAGGCAGCGACTGCTGTTTCTGCTCTGCCTGGACTCTTCTCTCCTGCTAAAGGTAGCTCCTACGAGCTGAACCAAGCCAGCTGACGCAAACAAACGTTCTGTGTTTTCCCGCGAAGCCATTCCAGCCTTGGTAAATGAGCCTGGCAGCCAAGCTATCACCTCACACTGCAGAGCCCTTTGATCTGCATGGCTGGCTCCTCAGTGCAAGCATGAATGGGCCCAAGAGGCTTGCAGGGTGAAAGAATCTGAGCTGAACTAGCGGAAGATTCAAAGTCTCCCCAGCAAGGTCTCGGGAAATAACAGAGTAGCTCTTCTCTCATCTGCTGCTAGATCATTTCAAAGGTAAATTTATTTAGTGTATTATTGTATGTTTCATAGATATAGTGTTTGGTCAGATGAGTGGGCAGTGAGGTGTGTTGAGAACTGGCTGGAATACCAGGGGGAGTCCTGCTGGGGTGATCTGACAGCCTTCTGTGATGGGTGAGCAGCTGGGGAGATGAGGAGAGGGCAGTGGATGTGGTCTGCCTTGTCCATGGCAAGACTTTGCAGAGATACGCTTAGGAAGTGTGACTCAGGAGTGCAGAGTGAGATGGGTTGAGAGCTGACTGACAGAGCAGACCCTGGGCAGGCTTGGAATGTTTGGCAGTGGTGAAGATCAGCAAGGGCAGGTAAAGGGTCCTGCAGCTGGGGTGGAACAACCTCCTGCAACAGTACAGGTAAGAGGTGAGCTGCTGGAGAGCAGCTCTGGGGAGGAGGACCGGGCAGGGCTGGTGGTCAAGAAGGTGGCCATGAGCCAGCAATGTGCCCTTCTGGCCAAGAAGGCCAATGGTGAGCTGCAGTGCATCAAGTAGAGTGTGGTGAGCAGGTTCAGGGAGCTTCTCCTTCTCCTCTCTCTGCCCTGGTGAGACCACATCTTGAGTATTGTGTCCAGTTCTGGGTTCCCCAGTTCAGGAGGGACAGGGAATTGCTGGAGAGAGTCCAGGAGAGGCTATGAGGATGCCAAGGAGCCTGCAGCATCTCTCAGGAGGTGAGGCTGAGAGCCCTGGAAGAGCAGCTTGAGAGGGTATCTGCTGAGTGCATGTCAACGGCTAAAGGGTGGGAGGCAAGAAGATGAGAGCTAGACTCTTCTCAGTGGTGGCCAGTGACAGGCCAAGAGGCAATGGGTACAAATGAGAGTCCAGGAGGTTTCCCTTGAACTTAAGGACAAAGCTCTTTGTTGTGAAGGTGCTGGAGCCCTGGAAGAGGCTGCCCAGAGAAGTTGTGGAATCTCGTTTTCTAGAGAGATTCCAAACCTGCCTGGATGTGTTCCTGTGCAACCTGATCTGGGTATCCCTGGGGACTTGGACTGGGTGATCCACAGAGGTCCATGGGCAGGGACACTTCCCACCAGCCCACCTTGCTCAAGGCCTCATACAGCCTGGCCTTGAACACCTCCAGGCAGGGGCATCCACAGCCTCCCTGGGCAACTTGGACCAGTGTCTCACCACCCTCACTGCAAAGACTTTCTTCCTCCTTTCCAGTCTCACTCTCCTCTCTCCCAGCTCAAAGCCATTGTTCTCATCCTGGCACTCCCAGCCCTTGTCCAAGTCCCTCCCCAGCTCTCCTGCAGCCCTTTCAGGTACTGGAAGGCTGCTCTAAGGTCTCCCTGGAGCCTTCTTTTCTCCAGGCTCAACAGCCCCAACTCTCCCAGCCTGTTCCCATACTGGGTGTTCTCCTGCCCTCTGATCATCTTCTTGGCCTCTTCTGGGCCCTCTCCAACAGCTCCGTCTCGTTCTGGGGTGTCCAGAACTGGAGGCAGTGCATTAGGTGAGGCCTCACTAGTGCAGAAGGGCAGAATCCCTCCAGTAGCCTGGTGGCCATGCTTCTTTTGGTGCAGCCCAGGCTATATTTGGCCTTCTGTTTCCATTGCCAGGTCACATCAAGCGCCTCATCAGCCAGCACCCCTTAAGCCCTTCTCTGCAGGGCTCTTCTGAATCCACTCCTCACCTGGCCTGGATTTGTGCCTGGGATTGCACTTGGTCTTGTTGAACTTGAGATTGGCTTGGGACCACCTGCCAGCCTGCCCAGGTCCCTCTGGATGGATCCCTGCCCTCCAGGGTGTCAGCTGCACCACACAGCTTGGTGTCACCTGCAAACCTGCTGAGGGTGCCTCCATCCCACTGTCCATGTCACCCACAAAGATGTCAAAAAGCAGTGGTCTCAGTACCACCCCCTGAGGGGCTCCACTTGCCACTGATCTCCATTTGGACGCTGGACTGCTGACCTTCACTGTGAGTGAAGCCACCCAGCAGTGGGCATCCATCAAATCTGTGTCCTGCCACTTCGTGTGTCCTCTTCCAGCTGCACAGCAGCAGTAACTTTCACCTGACAGAGGCTGTTCTTTCCCAGTAACAGTTCTGCAGGTCAAAGCAGAGGCATGGGAATTGCTTCTTAACACAGCACGCTAGGAACACTGCAGTGAGCTTTCGCTGACCAGCAGTCACTGAGGAAACAAATACTCTCTTCCTAGCTTCAAGAGGAGGAAATAGCTGTGAATAAGGAGCAGGGACTTTTCTCCAGAATAATGCCAGGATTTTTGATCTGAAGTTCTGCACATTCAGATGAATTAAACCCAAATGCCAACAGCAGATCTTAAATAAAGAGATATCAGCACTTTTGTTTCTTCTTGGAGTGATGTTCTCCATCTGAGTCTTTCTCTAGAAAGAAAACCACCTCCACACATATTAGGGACAAACCATGCACCTTTCAGTGCCCTCAGTGGAATCTCCATTTTTGGTCTGGAAAATGTCAATCCTCCAAGGAAACTTCACCTGATCTTGTTAGGAGCTTGGGTGTGGGAACTAGTTCTATTGCTGAGGCCTTTTTCTCATCTCCGTCTCTGTTTTAGTACAATATGAGAATCGTGGAGTCACAGAACTCTTGATGCTGGAAGAGTCCTTTGAGCCCATCCAGTGCAGCCACTCCCCCAGAGCTCACAACTTCACCACTGCTACTAACCACTGCCATTAAAACACTTCCCTCAGCACCACATCCATGCAGCTTTGAAGCCCCTCCAGGGATGGGGACTCCAGCACCTCTCTGGGCAGCCTGTGCCAGTGCCTGAGAACCCTTGCTGGGGAGAAATTGTTCCAACCAATATCCAACTTGAGCCTCCCCTGACACAGCTTGAAGCCATTTCCTCGTCTCACTTGTGTGTGAGAAGAGACCAACCCCAACCTGGCTCCAGCCTCCTTTCAGAAAGCTGTAGAGAGCAATGAGGTCTCCTCTTAGCCTCCTTTCCTTCAGGCTAAACACACCCAGGTCCCTCAGCTGCTCCTTACCACACTTGGTTCAGAGTCCTTCACCAGCTTAGCTGTCCTTATCTGGACACACTGAAGCACCTCAGTGTCCTTCTGGAGCGAGGGAACCAAAACTGAAAACAGTACCCAAAGATGTGGCCTCACCTCTGTGGAATGGATGGAGACATCCCTAGCCCTGCTGGCCAGGCTCTTGCTGATCAGGCCAGAAAGCCATTGGCCACCGGTGCACACTGCTGGGCTGGTTTTCAGGCAGCCATCAGTGAACACCCTCAGGTCATTCCCTGCAGCCACTTTGCCCCAGGCCTATGACATTGCCTGGGGCTGTGGTTAGGAATTAGCTTGGTTGTTTCTTTTTCAAGACATGGTGAGGTGTGGTATGTTCAGTTGGTGAGGAAGGATCTAAGACTCTGGGATGAGGTAATGGAATACCAGAAAACAAGAGAGAAAGGAAAATTGAAGCTGAGCAACCCAGCACTGGCAGATGTAAGCATTTCCTTCACTCTGTGTTGTCAAGCTGCTGACCAGGACAGGGCTTTTGTTTAATGCCAGTGTCTGAAGGGGCTTCAGAGGAGCTGAGGAGGGACTTCTGACAAGGGCTGGGAGTGCCAGGATGAGGGGCAATGGCTGTGAGCTGGGAGAGGGAAGAGTGAGAGTGGAGATGAAGAAGAAATTCTTTGCAGTGAAGGTGGCGAGACGCTGGCACAGGCTGCCCAGGGAGGCTGTGGATGCCCCTGCCTGGAGGTGTTCAAGGCCAGGCTGGATGAGGCCTTGAGCAAGACGGGCTGGTGGGAGGTGTCCCTGCACAGGAGCTTTGAGGTGCCTTCCAACCCAAACCGTTTGATGAAATTAGCAGGTGGAAAACACAGGTAACAAAGTGACCATGAGCTGTTTTCTGTCCTTCCAAAGGCAGTGTTTTCAGAAGTGCTAAGATGAGAAAAGGATCTCTGTAAAGCCTCTCAGCCTGCCTGGTGAGTACAGATCATGCTAACGAAACACCATAGCTCTCACCCATAGTTCTGGTTGCAGAAGGCATCAGTTCCTGTGATGTTTTAAAGAGCTGCTCCTGGCAGAGCCTGGCTGGCTGTGCTGGGGCATGGCAGTACAGATGCTGCCCTTCAGCTCTGCTAGTGGGAGTCAGATGGGCTGATATGTGTCAGTGTGCTTGGCTACAAAGATCTCTTGCCCGGGCTTTCAAGGAAGGTAGAGAGGATGCAGAAAGCAAATCTTCCTGGACTATAACAGAGGAGCTTCTTGGTGCGGGTTCCGTGCAAAGCACAGCAGATTGTGTCTCACTGCAAGCACTGCTGTGTGCAGAGCCAGGCGCTGCCAGCGCCCCGGTGGAGGGTGCACACAGGGCTCCTGCTCTGCCAGCCTCTGGCACTTAGGGAATGTCAAGCAGAAAATGGATTTTGCCTGCAGGCAAGAGGCCCCCGAGGCGCCCAGTGGGGCAGTGTCTCCAGGCTGGCTCACAGCACAGCAAGGAGATGCACCCTGACAGCTGAGTCCTCCTGGCATGGCGGCAGCAGGGAGAGCACCACAGAGGAGGGGAAATGGGGGAAAGAGGTGCACACAGGCACACTGCCTTGCAGTCTTCTGTCAGCCTCCATCTTCACCCCTTCAGCTGGCAGGAGGTGGGTAGGAATGAGTGAGGGAAGAGGCAGGAACTGTGTTGCAGTCTGAGGTTTCCTCAGGGACAAAGAAAGTTGGGTTCCCATTTTCACCACAACTCATTTAAAATACTCAGTGTTTGACAGCTGAAAGGGTGATTTGAGAGGCTCCTGAAACTCCAAGAGCAGAGCATATGAGGCTGTATCTATGTATATCCAAACAAAACTCCAGCCACTGAAATCTGCAGTTATTGACCAGCCTGGACTATGTCTATTTTATATTTTGTTTCTGTATTTCACGACTTAGCCATAATTTACCATAGGGCTCTGGGCAGCATGCTGTAGTTGAGGATGTCCCTGATGACTGCAGAGGGGCTTGGACTGGATGACCTGTGGAGGTCCCTTCCAACCCAGACCATTCTGTGATTCAGTGATTTTCATGAGTGTTCTAATAGCTGAACTGTTTTCTTAGACAAACTACCAAGGCAGTCCTTGGCTCACTGCTATTTGAGTGGAGACCAGCAAGAGTAGACCTTAATTTACTTTAGTTTTCCATTTTGTGCTTTGGGTATGACAGGCTGCCATAGAACCCTATTGTGGCCTTTCAGTGTCTGAAGGGGGCCTACAAAGCAGCTGGGGAAGGACTTTTCAGGATATCAGGGAGTGACAGGACTAGAGGGAATGGAGCAAAGCTGGAGGTGGGTAGGTTCAGGCTGGACATGAGTCCAAAAGGACAGACAGTGCAAAAGGCTCTTGCAGTGTATCAGTGATAACTTCTTGATGCAGGTAGTGGAGGAATCAACAAGGAGACCTTGTTGGTCTTGCTGGACTAATAAAGAGAGACTGACTGAGGACATTAAGGTGGGGAACAGCCTTGGGAACAGTGACCATGACATGGTGGAGTTTAGTATTCTAAAGGGTAGAATCAGAGCAACAAGTAGAATTGCAACCCTGGGCTTCTGCAGAGCTGACTTTGTGCTCTTCAGGGACATGCTCGCAGGACTCCCATGGGCTAAGGCTCTGGAGGAGCCCAAGAAAGTTGGCTAATTTTTAAAGACCACTTCCTCCAAGCCCAAGCCAGGTGTGTGCCCCTGAGTAAAACATCAGGTAGCGGTGCTAGGAGACCTGCATGGCTGAGCAAGGAGCTCCTGGAGGGACTCTCAGGGAAGAAGGAATCTTACAATTCATGGCAGAAGGGATTGGTCAGTTGGGAGAACTATAGAGAAGCAGTCAGGGCTTGTAAGAAAGCAACAAGGAAGGCCAAAGCTCTCTTGGAACTGAAGCTGGCAAAGGAAGTAAAAGAGAACCAGAAAGGCTTCTTCAAACACATCAGTAGGAAAAGGAAGCCCAGGGAAGGTGTGGGCAGTGCTGGGCCAGGAGGCAGCCTGAGAGCTGAGGGTGCAGAGAAGGCAGAGCTCCTGAATGCCTTCTTTGCTTCAGTCTTTACACCTAAGGCTGAGTTCCCCTATGGACTCCAGACCCTGGATGAAGGAGAGGAAGCCTGGTGGAGGGAATGCTCCCCACTGGTCAGTGCAGACTGGGTTAGGAATCAGTTACACACATTGAACATTCACAAGTCCATGGACCCTGATGAGATGCACCCAAGGGTTCTGAGAGAACTGCCTGAGGTTGTTGCTCTGCCACTCTCCATCAGCTTTGCCAAATGGTGGCAGACAGGAGAGGTGCCTGAGGGCTGGAGCAGAGCCAATGGCACTGCAGTCTTCAAAAAGGGCAAGAAAGAGGTTCCAGAAAACTACAAACCAGTCAGCCTCACCTCCAGCCCTGGAAAAATGATAGAGTGACTCCTGCTGGAGAGCATCTCAAGGCACTTGGAAGAGAAGAAGGTTATCAGGAGTAGTCACCATGGATTTACTAAGGGAGTTGTGCTCAACTAACCTGAGAGCATTCTGTGATGCCGTAACTGAATGGGTAGATGCAGGGAGAGCAGTGGATGTAGTCTACCTTGACCTTAGCAAGGCCTTTGACAATATCTCCCATGACATATTAGTGAGCAAGCTCAGGAAGTGTGGGATGGAAGAGCAGGCAGTGAGGTAGATTAGGAACTGGTTGCAAGGCAGAGTTTGGAGGGTGGTGATCAATGGTGCCAGGTCCAGCTGGACAGATGTAACCAGTGGAGTCCCCCAGGGATCAGTGCTGGGTCCAGTCCTGTTCAACAGCTTCATCAATGACACTGATGAGGGCACAGACAGACAGAGTCTGCTCAGCAAGTTTCCTGCTGACACCAAGCTGGGAGGCTTGGCTGATACAGCTGCAGGCTGTGCTGCCATCCAGAGAGCCCTGGGCAGACAGAGCTGGGCACAGAGGAACCAGATGAGGTTCAACAAGGACAAGTGCAGAGCCCTGCACCTGGGGTGGAATAATAAACTGCACCAGGACAGGCTGGGAGGTGACTGCTGGAGAGCAGCCCTGTGGAGAGGGACCTGGGGGTCCTGATGGCTAACAACTTCCCCATGGCACAGCAATGTGCCCTTGTGGCCAAGAAGAAGGCCAGTGGGATCCTGGGGTGTAT
This sequence comes from Pogoniulus pusillus, assembly GCF_015220805.1. Lineage (NCBI taxonomy): Eukaryota > Metazoa > Chordata > Aves > Piciformes > Lybiidae > Pogoniulus > Pogoniulus pusillus. The sequence goes on along the minus strand of NC_087296.1, from coordinate 15,522,539 downwards.
TAGGAGGAGTGTGTCCAGCAGATCAAGGGAGGTTCTCTTCCTCCTGTACTTTGCCCTGGGGAGACCTCATTTTGAATACTGTGTTCAATTTTGGGCTTCCCAGAAGAGGGACAGGGATCTGCTGGAGAGGGTCCAGGGGAGGGTTAGGAGGATGATAAGGAGAGGGCATGGCTGAGGAGGAGAGGCTGAGGGACCTGGGGCTACATAGTCTGGAAAAGAGAAGACTTAGAAGGGACTTGATAAATGTCTGTAAGTATCTGAAGGCTGCCAGGAGTGGGGGGACAGGCTCTGCTCACTGCTCCCTGGGATAGGACAAGGAGCAAAGGGTGTAAGTTGCAGCAAAAGAGGTTCTGCCTCAACACAAGGGGGAACTTCTTTACTGTAAGGGTCCCAGAGCACTGGCACAGGCTCCCCAGAGAGGTTGTGGGGTCTCTGTCTCTGGAGACTTTCAAGACCTGTCTGAATGTGTTCCTCTGTGATCTGTGTTAGAGAGGATTGTCCTGCTCTGGCAGGGGGGTTGGACTCGATGATGTCCTTGGGTCCCTTCCAACCCCTAATGTCCTGTGATTCTGTGAAGTTCTTCACCATGAGAGTGGTGAGAGGCTGGAATGGGTTGCCCAGGGAGGTGGTTGAGGCCCCGTCCCTGGAGGTGTTTAAGGCCAGGCTGAATGGGGCTCTGGCCAGCCTGCTCTAGGGTAGGGTGTCCCTGCCCATGGCAGGGGGTTGGAACTAGATGATCCTTGTGCCCTGACTGATTCTATGAACCAAAAACTTTGGTTTAGAAATTATTTTAAAGAGGGATCTTTGAATGTGTGCATCATACAGTTCACTTTTTAAAGATGTGTGCCTACAACTAGGGACGAAGACTGACAAAGGCTCGTTAAAATCATTCAAATCAGCCTGGAGAAGAGAAGGCTCCAGGGAGACCTTCCATTGTCTGAAAGGGGCTAAAGGAGAGCTGGGGAGGGACTTCTGACAAGGGCAGGGAGTGCCGGTTTAAGGGACAATGGCTGTGAGCTGGGAGAGGGGAGTCTGAGAGTGGAGATGAAGAAGAAATCCTTTGCAGTGAGGGTGGTGAGACACTGGCACAGGCTGCCCAGGGAGGCTGTGGATGCCCCTGCCTGGAGGTGTTCAAGGCCAGGCTGGATGAGGCCTTGAGCAAGACGGGCTGGTGGGAGGTGTCCCTGCCCATGGCAGGGGCTGGAACTGGATGAGCTTTGAGGTCCCTTCCAACCCAACCAAACCCATTCCATGAATCTATGAAAACAGGAGTAACCTTGTAGGAAATAAGTCCTGCAAATTGCATTATCATTCCCTGAGCTGCAAGCCCTCTGCCAGCCAGGCCACCCTGCTCCAAGGGTCTACTTGTTGATACCTGCTGTAGCAACTCATTTTATGTCTGGGACTACTTCAGTGCACTTCTAGTGAATTAGTGATTTGTTGTATTTGGCCCCACAGTTGAGAAAGCTGGGCAGTGCTCCTCATGGTGAGCTGGCCAGAAAACAGGAATTTTGTTTATCTGGGGAAAAAAAAAAAGAAGAGGTTTTGGAATTTCTTTCCAGCTTGGAGCAAACTAAGCTGTAGAGTTGCTCTTTGTGGAGAGTGAGAGAGGTAGAGGCAGGCAGGTTAAATAGCTAACTGACTCTGGAAGGTAAACCAAACCATGGTTAAGCAAACAGGGCAGCACTCACCTGGGATGTACCGTTGGAATTCTTGTCTCAGCTGATCACTGCAGGAGAGAATGGGATGAGATTTGGGTTTGATTTTCTGAGGAAGTTACTCTCATAAGGAAATAGAATTCATCAGAGCTAGGGAGCCCAGGCTGGCCAGGGGGCTGCTCCTTCTCTCCCTCCAGTCAGAAACGAGCCTTAGGGACTGGCTATTGAAATATTTCCAGGTACTCCTGGCAAATGAACACTTTGTGGTGAATGATGTTGGCCCAAGAGTTTTGGTAGTCAAGTTTTTGACCACTCTTTGCTCCTCTGGTGATATAAAAGGAGCGACCTCAATGTGGCCCCTCATTATCTAGGATCTAATAGGAATGTGTAAAAAGTTTAACCCCACTGCTACTTTTCACCATTTATTTGTGCATCTGAAGCACAGAGGATACATTGGAAAGCTGCCCAAGGGCTGCTCTGGATTTGTTTCATTTCTTCACTAGAGAAAGCTGGACAAAGCCACTCTCTGAAGTGCTGTTATTGTTTAGGTACTGCTGGCAGGATGTGAGTTTCTGATTTGGGTAATGCCTCAGTGTTTTGAGGGAAAGCTGACTCTGAAGTAGTGCTTGTTAGCACAGCAGGTACTGGGATCTTGTAGCAGCAGGCAGAACTCTGACATGTTGGGATAAAAATATTCTCTTCCTCTTGGCACATAGAGGGATAATGTTCCCATAACCATAAGTCTCCCTCTCTGGAGCCTTTCCAGAGCCACCTGGATGTGTTCCTGTGCGACCTGCTCTGTGTGATCCTGCTCTGGCAGGGGGTTTGGACCCTATGATCTCTGGAGCTCCCTTCCAACCCTACATTCTGTGATTCCCATGACTAACCTATACATTATGAGTAGCTTCAGAACTCTGCTGCTTGCTTTGGAAGATGCCATAGTGTGTGTGTCTTGGTGCTGCAGTATTTGGGTACACATGGAACAGGGGAAAGAAGCAGTGTCAAGCCTAAATGAATTTCTGAATCTCAGTGAGCCTGAAATATTTGGGAATAAATTCTTATCTGATGGGAAAATTAAAATCATAGAATCATAGGCTGGGAGGGATTGAAAGGGAGTTCCAGAGATCACTGAGTCCAGCCCCCTGCCAAAGGAGGATCACATAAGGCAGATGACAGAGGAACACACCACACAGCCAGGTAGGTCTTGAAAGTCCCCAGAGAAGGAGACTCCACAGCCTCTCTGGGCAGCCTGTTCCAGGCCTCCAGCACCCTTGCACCAAACAAGTTTCTCCTTCTCATGAGGTGGAACTTCCTGAGTTCCAGTTTGTGTTTGTTGCCTCTCACCCTATGACAGGACACCATTGAGAAGAGCCTGGCCCCTGCTTCTTGACACCCTTAGTAAGATCCTCTCTCAGTCTTAGTTTGTTTTCCAGACTAAACAGCCCCAGGACTCTCCCCCTTAAATTCAGTCTTACCACCTTCAGAGATAGTTTACTTCCACAGGAGATTGATCTCTGCTGGTGTAATGCTGACCAAGGCAGGGACTGCTGAGGGCAGCACAGGAAATCTCTTGTGAAGCATCCCAGTCTAGCCATCAGAACAGAACCTCCAAGCAACCTGACATCCTTCTACTAACTTCTGAGCATGGCCAAGTGGGTGGCTTTGTGCTATGCACTTCTTGAACAGACATGCACGTGCCTAGCAGCAGCTGCACTCTCCAGGAGCCAACTTCAGTGGCATTTTGCAGATTCCTTTCAGCAAGGGTGGTCTTGATATTGTTGCGGAGAGCAGGAATTAATACGTGGCCGAGTCGAGAATTTATCAAAAATAGTTATTTTTTACTTTTCCAAAACCCCGCCCCCACAACTATATATACAAAGATTGATTTCGTTTGATAAGCAGATTCAGTTGCATGAGAATTAAATCTACCAGGATACCATCAATAATCTGACTATATTTGGAAGTCAGAAGTTGGAAAAGGACTCAGCTATTAATTAATAGTGGTTTCTTACTAAATTAAGCTAAGCCAAATAACTCACTCAGGCTGGCTCGTGCGGTCTCTCCTTCTCTTCCTTTCCAGCGGCTGCAGGAGTCGTTAAGGGTCGTTAAGGGTCGTTAGGCAGACAAAGGTGTGCCTAACAGGAAAGCGAATCCTTGGTCTCTCTGCAGTCCAGGCGAGGGGAGTGTGTGAGCTCAGGCAGAGACATACGTCCAGGCACGGGCAAAATCCAAAGCGGGAACCCCAAAGGCAGGAAGACCCCCAATAGTTATAACCTTGGCTAGACAAAGGGCAGAGTTACCACACCTTAGGCGCGAAAGCGCACGGCCAGTCCCAGCCTGGCTCCAGCGCGGGAACTCACGGGGCAGTCGCCCCCTTCACGGGGCAGTCCTCCCCCCCTTCACGGCTGCAGGGCAGGCGAGGGGGGGGGAAACCAGGCGGCTTTTCCCCTTTCCCTCCGAAGTCTGGGCAGGAGAGGAATTTAGGGGTACAGGACTCCAGGACAGATATGCACAGACTCTGGTTTCTTCTTCTTCCTGCCCTTCCTGTTTTTTGCAATAGGTTTAGTGATTTGAACAAAGTGCAGAGAGAGAATTTAGGGTGTGCTGACAGTATCTTGATAATGTGACATGGTCCTCTGGTAACTGGCATTCATGTCCTTACAAAGCAAAAGAATGCAAGGTTAGGGCACATATATTCAGGATATTCAAGGAGATGTACAAGGTGAGGTTTGACAAAGCTCTAGGCAGCCTGATCTACATGAGGATATCCCTGATTACTATGGGCAGGGCTGGACTGGATGACCTCTGGAGGTCCTTTCCAACCCAACCCATTCTATGAGACTATATTTTGAAACACCTTCTCTTTCCTAATATGTGAAAACATGAATGTTTATCTCGTTCCACTTGAAGGTAGGTATGAGAGAATGGGAGACAATCTCTGAAAGCAGAAGCAAGGGGAAAACTCCCTTAATTTTATGACTGTTTCTGTATGCAGATATTCTGTGGAATGTGATCTTGCTGAAAAGCAAAGTATTTTTTCAGAAGGGTTCATGTTGGCCCCAGGGATGTCATCTCTGACAGAGATAATCTAACATCATCCAAGTCAGTAGAGAGTAAATGCTATTCTGTGGAATGAAGACATCTCTGCCTACATTGAAGTTTGCTGGCTAAATTATTCTGGGGGCATCCGGGCACCTCCGAGAGCCCTGCAGCTCAGCTCCAGCCCCGGACCTCTCAGCAATGGCTTCATGCAAATAAATTCTTGATAACCAAGCAGCTTGTGAAAGAATTCTATTTTTTTGTCAACAAAATCTGAAAGCCTGTCTTGAGCTGCTGAGGGCTGTGGGCTGTACCTCCAGGCTCACCCTAGACCTACAGAAGCCATAGGCAGCCCTGGTTTGAGGCAGAAGCAGGGATGGAAGGTTTGAGTAGTTCAGATGTGAAGCCGGTTTAGCTAAGCAGACTTTCAGCTGAGTTCTGTCCTCTTCATTCTGGAACATACTGAACAAGACTGGGCAGGGAGGAAAAGAAGTGGCAGTGCAAGACTGGAATGGGAGAAGAAAGAACAAGACAAATGGCAAGTTTCTTCAAGACAGAGAATTTTCTTGCTGTTCCCTGTTGATGCCTGGACAATGAGAGGTTTGCAAGCTTCTTCAGTGCTGGGAGCTGCAGAGCTTCAAAGTAACATTTGCAGTAAAGTAGCCTTGAGAGTGAGGGTGATGAGATGCTGGCAGAGGTTGCCCAGGGAGGCTGTGGATGCTCCTCCCTGGAGGTGTTCAAGGCATAGTCTGGAAGACGTCTTGAGCAACCTGGGCTGGTGGGAAGTGTCCCTGCTCATGGCAGGAGGCATGGAGCTGGATGAGCTTTGAAAGTGTCTTCCAACCCATTCTGTGATTATTGGGCCAGGCCTCATCCGTGACCTGTAAAATGATAGCTTCCAGGGTGGCCAAGGGACAGGAGAAAACAAAGTTGCCTTGTAATGAATCTCTGAGCATCTCAAGCCATCTACAATCTAAATCAGGTCTCCTCTTTGACAACAAATGCACCACAGGATCTTTATTTCTGCCTAGAAGCCTGCATGGAGGTGGTCACACCTGAGATGCGCTTTCTTTCATTTTCCTTTTCACACTGGCAGGTTGAGCCCCTGATCCAGAAGGGCCACGAGAACCTGGTGCACCACATCCTGCTCTACCAGTGCAGCAGCAGCCTGAATGCCAGCGTGCTGGGCTATGGGCATGAGTGCTACCACCCCAACATGCCAGATGCTTTTCTCACCTGCGAGACGGTCATGTTTGCCTGGGCCATCGGAGGGGAGGTAGGAGGCTGCTGGCATGGCTTAGCAAGGGGCACTCGGGGGCTGTGTTGTAAGGAAGCTTCTTCCTACTGATTAGTGATGACTTCACCTGTCTGCCTTTAAGGATACACAATCACAATTCCTAAATGCCTCACAGGGACACTCTCAACTTCTTGCTGGCTTTTGAAGCAAGAAATACAATGATGGTCCTGAGTGACAAGCTGAAAGTAATGGAAATATTACAGAGTCGATGCCCTAGGGGAAGAAAGGTGGCTATGGAGTGTGGAAGTCTGTGCAGCATCAGCTTGTCCCCCCTGATAAGGGGGTTCATTGCCTCCAGCAGTTATCAGTGTCTGCTGTGTCTGTAGGTGATGGCACACGGGATGTGAAGGAAAGACTTTCCAAATTCAGTTTGACTTAGACTGAAACCATTTTGTGCCTCACCAAGACCTGGTTACAGAGTTGCCTCATTCACAACAATCAGTCTGAAGTTTCCTACCCAGCCCAAGGACATAATTTCTGTGCGGGAGAGATCCTGTGCCAGTGCAGAGCCAGCACAAGAACTGTTCAACTGATGGCAATGGGACATGTCTACAGAAAGCAGTCTGATGACATTTATGACTCCAGGCTGTGTTTTCAGCTCAGTGCTAATTTAGGCTGCAAATTAATCCTTACATAAGGCAGCATTACTGACTGGAGTATTCTAGCCCTTCTTTATCCCCTCGGTTCCCTGTGTGCCAACACAAACTGTGGTGTGGGCACAGAGAGGGACAGGTGTGGTAATAGTTTCTGGAGCTCTCTTTGCCAGTCTGCTGCAGGCCAGAAGCATTTTCAAGTGCTGCAGGAGAGAGTGTAGAAGGAGCCAGAACTGCCGCATGGACACATCAGAAGAAGTTTCGTTCACTGTGAGCATCAGCCCCGATAAATGCTTGGTGCATTTTTGCCATCAGCTGTGCTCTGACCTAGTATTTGTACTTCAAACTGCCTTAATCTAAGCAAAATGAAAACCTCATATAAATAAGTGAACACTTGGCCAGCACTGTGGAGGCTTTTGCAGGGTGAGCCCATCGTGACAGATCTGTAGAGAGGAATCTGACACATCTGGGTTGCCTTCAGATTTGCTGGAGCACTCACTTCAGTTTGCCCTTCCATAGAATGGGGGGAGTGTATTTATTACTATAAGCTATGATTGAATCCTAAGCGTCCATCAAACATCAGATGGCACATTTCAGAAGGCAGTGTCTCAAGTGGCATATTCACACAGGATCACAGGATCACAGGACATTAGGGGTTGGAAGGAACCCAAGGAGATCAAGTCCAACCCCCATGCCAGAGCAGGACAATACTATCTAACACAGATCACAAAGGAACACACTTGCTATGTACTGCAGAAAGGTCAGATTCACTCCTCTGAAGGCGACTTTGGTAGCTGCATGACCTTAGAAGACACTGAGCATCTGACCTGGGTTAGGAAACTAGCCCCCTCCTTCCCCTGCTTTGAAATTTCCCAGCCCAGCTCAGATGCTTGTTGGTATATGTTGGTAAGCATAGCTGAAGCTATGCGCAGCAAAATTCACAAGCAGATATACACAACATTTACAGTTACAAATTAGAAATAACACAGAAATCCAAACTCCCTCCCAGACAAAGAAACTGCCCCGAAGGGCTCAAAGCTACCTTCCCTTTGTCCCTCTCTATCTCCCCTCCCAGTCAGAAATCAAAACAAGCAAGTCAGCAAAGCTCACTGACCAGAGCTTGTTCAAGGGGACATTGTTTTGGGACAACAGGTACTGCTCTGCACAGTTACTGATTATTTCTCTCTTCTGCACTGCGGGGCTTGCTGATGGAAGTGTAGCCATGAAGATCACCCTTAGTGTTCTAATGAGTTTACCTAGAATGCAGAGGTCTGGGCAGGAAAAACAATCTTAGAATCATAGAATCATCTCATTCCATGCAGCTTCAGCACGCCCTGGCAGTGACTCTTGTTGAGAAACTGGGAACATTTACAATGCTGTTTCACGTTTCCATAGGGGTTTTGTTGTCAGACTGCCTGCTCCAGGATGCAATATTTATACATTTACAAGAGAATTTGCCTTTTCAGCTCAAGCTATAAATAAAAGATAGTCATGGAGTCATAGGATAATGCAGGTTCAAGTGACCTCAGGAAGTCTCTAGTCAAACCTCCCACTCCAAGCAGGGACAGTTGTTTGGTCAGGGCTTTAGCCTCTAGCAAGCGTACCAGCTACTATTTGATACTGACAGGGTTGTGTAGGGCACTGAGTTTATAATAAATACGTTATGACAAAGTGCCACCTTCAGACAGTTTTGAAAGAAGCTCCCTCTGTAAATGTCAGCATTGATGTGACTGCATCCTTGGGAAAACAATGAATAAAAGAAATGGATGTCTTTATGAAAAGAAATTGGCTCTTAACTGTGGCAAAAATATCTTCACTCTGCATGTGTGTGTTGATCTCCAGGGCTTCACCTACCCTCCTCATGTTGGCTTATCCATTGGCACAGCAGCTGACCCTCAGTTCGTTCTGATGGAGGTACACTATGACAACCCATCATACACAGAAGGTTTGTACTGTCATAGTCCTTAAATCATGCAGGGCTGGAAAATACCCCAGACAAAGGTGACCAAAGAGTTTCTGATAGCATTGCACAGCCAACCCAAAGCTGAGCTGTGATTTTCCCCGCTCAGGTTTTCCCATTTCCTAGTGTTTTTATTGCTGCTCTCAAAAGATTAACCTGAAGTCAGCAGGAGATTCAGATCTGACTAGAGCAGGGCAGGTTTAGGCTGGACTGTAGGAAAATATTTTTCTCAGCAAGAGTGGTCAGCCACTGTCAGAGGCTGCTCAGGGAGGTGGTGGAGTCACCATCCCTGGAGGGGTTTAAAGCTGGTTTGGATGTGGTGCTTGGGGAAGTCGTTTAGTAGTGAACTTTGTAGAGCAGGTCAGTGGTTGGACTTGGTGATCCTGAGGGTCCTTTCCAACCTGAATGGTTCTGTGAGTTTTTCCTTTTTTTCTTTTCTTTTATTTTTTTTCACCTTTTTTCCCCCTTTTTTTTCCTTCTTCTTCCTTTTTTTGCATTGTCTGCCCTCTGTGATAGGTGAATAGGTTAGCAGAAAGAACAGGAGTGATGCAGACAGCACACATTTTTCATTTGCATCTGAACAGAAGAGGTGTCAAGATCCCATGTTTAACAACCCTGCTGGAGGCTGCTTCTGTTCATCACTTCCTGCATGTGGTTTGACTGATTTCCAGGTTATTTCACATAGAAAACACAGGTCAAGCCTTGGAAAATGTGAAACTATTTCATTTATTTAGTTATTTCTTTTTCTGATTTACAGCTATGGATAACTGTGTTCTTTTATTGCAGGCCTGGTAGATAACTCTGGTCTGAGGCTCACTTACACTCCGGTTTTAAGGCAGTATGATGCTGGGGTTATTGAAGCTGGTCTGTGGGTCAGCCTCTTCCACAACATCCCCCCGGGCATGCCTGAGTTCGTGTCAGAGGGTCACTGCACACGGGAGTGTCTCACAGAGGTATGGCTGCTGCCTGAGCCCAGGGGCTCCCATGCTGAGAGTGAGCTTCTGGGGAAGAGTGATGGCTACTGCTGAAAAGCTTGAATGAAGGCTCCTGCTACTTCCTGTCCTCCAGGGTGCTCAACCTTTTTCATCTGGGCATTTCAGAGAATAGAGAATCACAGAACAGTCTGGGTTGGAAGGGACCTCCAAAGCTCATCCAGTCCAGCCCTCTGCACTCAATAGGGACATCCTCCACTAGAGCAGGTTGCGAGACCCTGTCCAGCCTCACCTTGAATATCTCCAGGGATAAAACCTCAACCACCTCCCTGGCAACCTGCTGCAGTATTTCAGCAGCCTCCTGGTGCAGAACTTGTTCCTCACATCCAATCTCAATCTGCTCTGCTCTCATTTCAAACCATTGCCCTTGTCCTGTCCCTACAGCCTTCTTCAGCCTCCTTCAGGTATTGGCAGGCTGTTCTAAGATCTCCCCAGAGCCTTCTCCAGGCTGAACACCTCCAGCTCCCTCAGCCTGTCCCCACAGAGTGCTCAGCATTCAGGCTGCTTTGCTGATTTGAGTGCTCCTGAGTGTCACGGTGCTTGTTTCAATTTTGTGTTCACTCTAGAAGGTTAGGTTTGAATTTTGTGCTCACACAGCATTCTATGGCAAAGCTATCAATAGCCTGGAATTGCCCAGAGAAATTATGCAAAGAGACTTGTTAAGATCTGTGCATGTGCAGAAGACTCCTACTGGTGAAGTGAAAGCCTGGAAGGCATTCCCAGACCAACCACAGGAATTAAAGATTTGGGCATATGTCGTATGGCCCAAAGTACAAAAGCTAAACATTCATTGAACACTTGGTTTGATTAAGATAATTTCAATGTCTCTCCAAAAGATGGAAGCATTGTCTGAAATCTCTCAGAGGAGACTCTGATCTGCTTTGTCGTTTATAGAGAGAGGTTGAATCAATGCTTGTGATCACAGAATCACCTGGGCGGAAGGGACCTTAAGATCATTAAGTCCAACCACGACCTAACATCTCCCTGTACACAGCTCTTAGACCATGTCCCCAAGCTTCTCATCTAAACATCTTTTAAACACCTTCAGGGATGAGGACTCCACCAGCTTGTGCCAGGGCCCAGTGACCCTTTTGGTGAAGACATTTTTCCTGCTCTCCAACTGAAATCTCCCCTGGGGCACACTGAGGCCATTCCCTCTCGTCCTATCACTTCAACCTGGGAGAAGAATCTGGTCCCTCCCTCACCCTAGTCTCCTTTCAGGGAGTTGTAGAGAGCAATGAGGTCTCCTCTCAACCTCCTCTTCTCCAGGCTGAACACCCACAGGTTCCTCAGCTGTTCCTCACAGGACTTGTGTTCAAGAGCCTCCTTGCCCTTCTCTGGACGCGAGCTCAGTTGGACAGGTCCTGATGTGGTTTGCAGTAAAGAGTGAAGTAGATCCAGGATTTGGATTTGTTCTTGCTGTTGAATGCTGCCCTTTGCAGAGCAGTTTTCAGCCCACAAACACTGGAGCAGTTACTGTGAGGTTACCTTCAGACTGCACAGCAAAGATAGCTGAGATGCAGGGCTCCAGAGCAGAGGACCACGGTGGGGAAGCCTTTCTAGAGCAGTAAAATTGCAGCAAAAGAGCAAAGGCAAAAGGGCAGGGAATGAGATGGTGTCCCCAGCTCCCACCCCAGGGGCAACCCTGAGTGATGGTGGCAACAGCCTTTGGTCCCAGAGCGGCCCCAGGGAGCATGGTGAGCAGGCCATGGGGCAGCAGCTGGGGCGCCATGGGGCAGCAGCTGGGGCAGGCAGGGCACCAGTTCCACTACTGTCATTCCTGGCCCAGAGGAGAACCAGCTACGGTTTGCATTTGCTCCAGAGCCATCACCAGGAGGAATGTGGGTGCCCAGGTGGAGCTGGCACACAAGCATGCAGCCTGCAGCTGAGCGAGATGGGAGATGTGGTGCCAGAGGACACCAAGAAGGTGGAGCACCTGAATGTCTTCCTTGCTTCAGGCTTTACTGCTATGGCCAGCTCTCAGACCCAGGGGACAGGAGAGAAGGTCCAGAGGAAGGAACTGGAGGACAGGGTTAGAGATCATCTAGGCAAGCCGGGCACCCACAGAACCATGGCTCCTGAAGGGATGCACACACAAGTGCTGAGGGAGCTGGCTGAGGTTGTGGCTAAGGCACTCTTGTCATTTTTGAAACAGCCTGGAGAACAGGGGACAATGGCATTCCAATCTTCAAAAAAGCCAGTAAGAAGGACCCAGGACCCAGTCAGCTTCACCTCCATTCTTGGGAAGGTGATGGAGCAGCTCATTCTGGAGGAGATTAGCAGGACAAGTCAACCTATCCAACCTATCCCCCAGCCCTATCGAGTCAACCAGACCATGGCACCAAGTGCCTCATCCAGGCTTTTCTTCAACACCTCCAGGGACAGTGCCTCCACCACCTCCCTGGGCAGCCCATTCCAATGCCAATCACTCTCTCTGTGCAGAACTTCCTCCTAACATCCAGCCTAGACTTTCCCTGGCACAACTTGAGACTGTGTCCCCTTGTTCTGTTGCTGGTTGCCTGGGAGAAGAGGCCACCCCCCACCTGGCTACAGCCTCCCTTCAGGTAGTTGTAGACAGCAATGAGCTCTGCCCTGAGCCTCCTCTTCTGCAGGCTAAACAACCCCAGCTCCCTCAGCCTCTCTTCATAGGGTTTGTGCCCCAGGCCCCTCACCAGCTTTGTTGCCCTTCTCTGGACACCTTCCAGCACCTCAACATCTCTCTTGAATTGAGGAGTCCAGAACTGGACACAGTACTCAAGGTGTGGCCTGACCAGTGCTGAGTACAGGGCCAGAAGAACCTCCCTTGTCCTACTGGCCACACTGCTCCTGCTACAAGCAAGGATGCCATTGGCTGTCTTGGCCACCTGGGCACACTGCTGGCTCATCTTTAGCTACTATCTATCAGTACCCCCAGCTCCCTTTCTTCCTGGCTGCTCTCAGCCACTCAGTCCCCAGCCTGTAGTGCTTCTTGGGGTTGTTGTGGCCAAAGTGCAGAACCCTGCACTTGGCCTTGTTAAATGTCATCCCATTGGCCTCTGCCCACCTATCCAGCCTGTCTAGGTCCCTTTGCAGGGCTCTCCTACCTCCTACTAGCAAGGGCAGGTGAAGGGTCCTGCAGCTGGGGTGGAACAACCTCCAGCAGTACAGGTGAGCGGTCCCTCACTTGGCAGTGCTGGTGGGCAGGAGGTTGGCCATGAGCCAGCAATGTGCCCTCCCAGCCAAGAAGGCCAATGGTAAGCTGGAGTGCATCAAGAAGAATGTGGTGAGCAGATTCAGGGAGCTTCTCCTCTGCCCTAGTGAGACTACATCTGGAATATTGTGTCCAGTTCTGAGTTCCCCAGTTCAGGAGGGACAGGGAACTGCTAGAGAGAGTCCAGGAAAGGCTATGAGGATGCCAAGGAGCCTGCAGCATCTCTCAGGAGGAGAGGCTGAGAGCCCTGGGGCTGTTTAGCCTGGAAAAGAGCAGCTTGAGAGGGTATCTGCTGAGTGCATGTCAACGGCTAAAGGGTGGGAGGCAAGAAGATGAGAGCTAGGCTCTTCTCAGTGGTGGCCAGTGACAGGCCAAGAGGCAATGGGTACAAATGAGAGTCCAGGAGGTTTCCCTTGAACTTAAGGACAAAGCTCTTTGTTGTGAAGGTGCTGGAGCCCTGGAAGAGGCTGCCCAGAGAAGTTGTGGAATCTCGTTTTCTAGAGAGATTCCAAACCTGCCTGGATGTGTTCCTGTGCAACCTGATCTGGGTATCCCTGTTCTACAGGGGAGCTGGACTGGGTGATCCACAGAGGTCCCTTCCAATGCCCTCCATTCTGTGGTTTTGTTTTTCTTCTCTGATCTGGGCTCTGGGCAAGACTCTGAAGTTAGCATGCTGCAGGTTGAGCTCCATGGAGCACTGTAGCACAGTCTGATCTCTGTTGTTCTGGAAAAGTTATTTTCAAAATTAACTTGGAAAAAAATCTTAGATGTAAACAGGAATTTATTCCCAGCTGAGAAGCTGGGAAGTGGAGAACATTGTAATTATAGCCTCTTAATTCCAAGTACTGACTTTGGATGGGTGCTGCTGTCCCTCACAGCACTTGTTTTCCTTGGGAGCCATCTAGGGTCAGCAGTTCTGACCATAAGCACTGGAACACTGTGCAGGTTGCAGGATGATGCCTTTGAACATCTTCATTTATTGAGAATTCCTGATGGTCCAGTTGGGTTCCATAACTACTGTGTGCATTAGGAGCAAATGAAACCCAACCCAAGCCGTCCAGACTGCCACAGAAAACTGCCAGCCTGTTCTGTACCTAAAGCCTTCCTTTGGCTCTGAACTGAGGGACTGCCAAATGCCTTCCTGAATCTGTCTGCTCTTTGTACACTGTATGACATTGCAGCTGGGCACACTGATGGTGTTGCTTTTCCCCGGGCAGGCTCTAGGTGCTGAGAGGCCTGCTGGGATCCATGTGTTTGCAGTGCTGCTCCATGCTCATCTTGCAGGCAGAGCCATCAGGATGCGCCACTTCCGCCAGGGCGAGGAGCAGATGCTGCTGGCCTACGATGATGAATTCGACTTCAATTTCCAGGAGTTCCAGTACCTGAAAGAAGAAAGAACAATCTTGCCGGTAGGACATCCTCACAGCCCTCCCCCCAAGGCTGCAGGAGATGGAGTGCCTGATGGTTACTCACATGTAGGGGTAGTTTTGCTAAGAGCCATGGAACTCTTTGAATCGTAGAACCATTTAAGTTGGAAAAGATCTTTAAGGTCATCAAGTCCAACCTTCTACCCAACACTTCCGTGACCATTACTAAACGATGTCCCAAAGTGCCACAGCTACTCCTGAGTGTTCTGTAAGTTTTTCCAGTTTTGATAGAATCACAGAGCCACAGAATCCATCCAGTTAGCAGAGCCCTGCAAGCTCATGCAGTCCAACTCTCACCCAGCACTGCAGGGACAACACTAAACCGTGTCCCTGAGCACCAGCTCCACACTGCTGGAACACCCCCAGGGATGGGCACTGCAGCACTGCCCTGGACAGCCTGTGCCACGGTTTGAGAACCCTTCCAGTGCAGAAATATTTCCTGAGCTCCAGCATGAGCCTCCCCTGGGGCAGCTTGGAACCATTGCCTCTGCTCCTGGCCCTTGCCACCAGGCAGCAGAGGCTGCCCCCTCCTTGCTCCAACCTCCTTGCAGGCAGCTGCAGAGAGCAATGAGCTCTGCCCTCAGCCTCCTCCTCTCCACCTGCACACCCCCAGCTCCCTCAGCCCCTCCTCACCCCCAACTGCTCCAGTCCCTTCTCCAGCCTCACTGCCCTGCTCTGGACAGGCTGCAGCCCCTCAGTGTCCTTCCTGCAGTGAGGGGCCCAGAGCTGAGCACAGCACTGGAGGGGTGGCCTGGGCAGTGCTGAGCACAGGGGGATGGTCCCCTCCTGTCCCTACTGCTCACCCTGCTTCTGATCCAAGCCAGGATGCCAGTGGCTTTCTTGGTCAGCAGGGCCCTGCTGGCTCATGTTCAGTGCCCGCCAACCAACACTTCCAGGTCCCTCTCCCAGCTGTAGTTTTCCAACCACACATGCCCATATCTGTATCTCCCTATGGAGTTGTTGTGACCCAGGTGCAGGACCTAGCACTTGACCTTGTTGAACTTAGCACAATGAACCTTGGCCCTTGGCTCTCACCTCTGCAGACCCTGCTGTAAAGCTTTCTACCCTCTGTCAGATGGACACAGCCACCCAGCTTGGTGCCATCTGCAGTCACTGAGGATGCCTCAGTGCCCTCACCCAGATCATTGCTAAAGATGTAAAAGAGGCCAGGGCCCAGTGCTGAGCCCTGGGAGCACCACTGGTGACTGGGAAACCTGGGGAATACCACTGGTGCCTGGCATCAGCCAGGTTCAGCTCCATTTCCACCATACCTTGGGCCTGGCCATCAATCAGTTTTTCACCCAATGCAGAGGGCACTGAGCCAAGCCTTGTGCCAGGAGTGTCTGAAGGAGGATGCTGTGGGACAGAGAGTCAAAGACTTTTCTAAAGTCCATCCCCTGGGCAGGTCACCTTGTAGGAGAAGATCAGATCGGTCAGGCAGGACCTGCCTTTTATAACCTGCTGACTGGGCCTCATGTCCTGCTTGTCTTTTAAGTGCCATGCGATGGCACTCAGGATGCCCTGCTCCATGACCTTTCTTGGCACCCAGCTCAGACTGACAGGTCTGTAGTTCCCTGGATCAGCCTACCAGCCCTTCATGTAGATGGTGGCCTCCAGTCAGCTTGGACCTCCCTGGCTAGCCAGAACTGGTGACAGATACTGGTGAGTGGCTTAGTGAGCACAGCTGCCAGCTCCTGAAGTACCCTTGGGAGAGCAGTGAAGATGCAGTGCCTCAGGAGTGTGCACCCAGTTTACTTCAGAATTGTCTTGGCCCATCAATTCCAGCTGCTGCTTGGGCATGTTTTATGTCCACAATTGCTTGATTTGAACTTTACTGTCAGCAGTGTTGGAAGACTGCAGATGTGTGCTGGTTGTGCCATCTTTGTGCATCCAGCCAGGTGAAGGAGGGAACTGGCATTGCACTGGAAGGAAGCAGCACATCCTGGGTACATGTGTGCAGTAGTATCCAGCCTTGCAAGCACATCGACACAGCAGCCAGGTCTTCACTGGTGGAAAAAACCTGGAAGAAGCAATCTTGCACTTCCATCCTCTGCTCTTGTGAGAACAATGTCCTACAGCTCTTAGACAAAGCCCAGCTATGACGACAGGACAAAGCAGAAGCTGCTCCACGCTGGGCTCTTGTGGCAGGTCACTCATTTGTCACTCCTTCATCTGCTGGGAGTTCCACACTGCAGCCATCTCTGGAGCTTTGGCCTGAGGACAGAAAATGTAGTGCTGCAAAGACTGGATGCAGAGCTGGTGATGTGCCTGTCCTGGTGCATGTAAGCTGATGTAAACAGGCAGATGTGGAATGTCAAACAGCTGGATTTTGTTTACAAGTGGAGGCACTGCAATGATTGGACTCCAAGGGCATGATATAGACTTCTAGGATTCTCTTCAAGTCCCTTTGCCTTTTCTGCCTCTTCTCCCACACTGGGAGAATTCACTGTTCATCCTGTAGAGCCAAGAAGCTAAAGTGCTTTGTCATTTTACTTCTCCAGCAAACCTGGTGCAGCATTTACTCTTCGAAGTCCAACTGTCTGTACTCCACAGGGACTTCAAAGACAAACTGGTGTTACCTCCTTGAGGAAAGAAGTGGTGAAGGGTTTAAGAAAAGGGCTGCCAGAAGATGACAGCCTGTGGTATTTATAGGAAAATCCATGCAGATTATAGAGAAAGGCTCTTTAACATTCCAGAGCAAAAGGGAGCAGACAGCAGGAAGACTAAAAGAGAGCTCTGACAGCATCAGCAGCTGGCAGAAGGCAGCTCAGGGCGGCTGGGATGCTTTTTCTGACGTGGGCACTTTTCACACCTTTCTCATTTTATGCAAACCTGCCAGCACAACTTCACAGATGTCACCAATGGGACCTGTGTGGAGCTTCTGACTCTGTCCCACCTGACATCCTGGTGGTCACCACACTGGAAAAATGTGGACTAGAGGGAGGGGCCACTGGCTGAACAAGGGGCAACAGGTTGGAGCTGGGAGAGGGAAGATAGAGACTGAAGATGAGGAAGAAGTTCTTGAGAGTGAGGGTGGTGAGACACTGGCACAGGTTGCCCAGGGAGGCTGTGGATGCCCCTACCTGGAGGTGTTCAAGATCAGGTTGGATGAGGCCTTGGGCAACCAGGGCTGGTGGGAGGTGTTACCATGTCAGGGAGTTTGAACTGGATGGTTTTTAAGGTCCTTCCCAACCCAACCCATGATCTGCTGCATTTTAGACACAGTCTAAGCAAATAACTAATAACATAAAAAAATCTCCATTCGAGTTCTTGTTATTTTCTCCTTCCCAAAGGTCATCCAAGGGGTGATGGTTTGGGTGTTCCCCACCCCAGGGGAAATCACTTTGGAAATCACCCAGACTAGACTCAGCAGCTCTGGAAATTGAATGAAGCTTTATATTGACAGCTTAGCACAATGTACATGCACATTTTTACTGTATGTACAATTATATACAGAAATATACAAGGTAAAAGGTAGTACAGAAACACAGCAGCCCTCCCAGAAACCTGAGTCCCCAGGAGGGGCTCCCAACTGCCCTTTCACCTTCTCCCACACCTCTGCCTTACCCCAGACATTGCCTTGTTCCCAAGGAAGAATGGAGAGGTCGGCCAGGGCGGGTAGGAAGCAGGTGGATTAATCAGAGAGACAGAAGGTGAGGTTAGAGAGATGCAGCCCAGAGCCCAGACAGAGAGCAACTACCTTACCTATGTTTGGATTCTTGCTTTTATACCTCTCAGCAAGCCTATGAGTGAAGTAGACATCACCATTGCCTCTCTTTCACAGCCTGTAATCTAGTTCTTCTCACCAAAACATTCTAGCTAGCTTCAAACAAGCACAATCCACCCCTGTGGATTTGGTTCTCTCCACTATCCCTTTCCTCCTCCTGGCTGGAGGCAGGGCACCCCTAATGCTGAACATGGCATGGGGGTGTACACAGTGATTGGTGGTGTTGTGAAACTGCAGTTGTTGGAATAATTGCAGTTGCTCTGGGGAGCTGAAGAAGTGACAGCTACTTTCCTGGCATTGCTGCCTCTGTTTCTGCCACTCTGCAGTTCTGACTCTCTTTGAAAGAGCTGAAGTAGGTTTACCATCCCACTTGTTCATGTTCTCACCATATTGGTCACGCAGAGTTACCCACACTGACACACGTGATTGCTGATGTCTGGGTGGAATTTGTCTCCTCCTGTGCTGGAATTGCTTTGCAGGAGGTGGGCATCTGTTCCTGAGGCAGAGACATGCACCCATTCAGATGATGCAGGGATGGGATCCTTTACCAGATTGGAAATGGAAGTTTTGATTTCCTCCTTCAGTTCTCTCATGCTATTCTTAATGCCATTCTCAATGCCATCTCTCATCTCTGTAGTCATACTTTTTACAGCAGAGACTATGGCAGAATGTGCCAAGCTGTCCTCTACCTGCCTGAGCTGGTCAGTGAATTCACCAACAGTGATAGACCTTCCATTGTCACTCCTTGATAGAAACTTGCTGGCCAAGATGTTAGCATAGGATGAAGGTGCAAGCTTAGTAAGCTTCTTCATGAGACCTCTTCCAAGAGGAATGTCATCAGGCTCATGAGTGCCATGATCTCCATAAAGCACTTCCTTCACAGCAAACTCCTTCAGAAGCTTAATTCCCTGCTCAATGGTGTTCCACTTCTTGGCTGCCCATGGCAGATCATCTCGGGAAGGATATCTCATAGCCACAGCCAACAGGAGGTGTGTCCACAAGCTAACCCTACCAAGAGGACTTGCCAGGTATTTGTCCACTCCACTCTCCTTGGTGAGTGGCCCTAGCTGCTTGGCAGACTTGTCTCCTACCTGTGGGGCACTGGCACCAATAGTGTGGCATCTCACACAGCCTGTAATCTAGTTCTTCTCACCAAGACATTCTAGCTAGCTTTACACTAGCACACAAGGGTACTTCTTTCAGCTTCTTAAGTCCAGGTTATTTGTCTTCCTCGTGCACCAGCACTCTGCTCTGCATTTGGAAGCAGAAGATCTGATCTGACAGAGGAACATTTTCAGTGTTAGCCACCCAGGCCACAAGAACCAGAGACCTGGAGTGAGAGCCAACCTCTCCCTGCTGGGAGCAGTGATGCTGTGCCAGTTACATGCTTCATGAACCTCCTTTTGTTCTTGGCTGCCACCAGGCTGACTCACCTGGCTCCAGTCCTGTCTGTGGTAGTGCTGGCACTGAGCTGGCAATGAGACAGCTACAGGAAAGGAGAAATTCTCAACTTCAGAAGGGCCAGTGGATTTTTTTCAGGGAAGATGATGATACAAAAAACTGAACCAAAGCAAATAAACCACTGCCAGCCTTATGATAGGAAGTTCCCTCCACCAGACCTGGGCATGTTGGAGAGTTGAGTGGGGAGAAATCCAGCAAAGGCAAGGGTATAGCCTGGCATCTGACAAAGGGCAGCCCCATGGACCAGGATAGGCTGGGGACTGGGCTGTTGGAGAGCAGCACAGGGAAAAGGGACCTGGGGGTCCTGGTGGACAACAGGACACCATGAGCCAGCAATGTGCCCTTATGGCCAAGAAGGCCAAGGGTATCCTGGAGTGCATTAGAAGGGCTGTGGTGAGTAGGTCAGAGAGCTTCTCCTGCCCCCCTGCTCTGCCCTGCTGAGGCCACATCTGGAATATTGTGTCCAGTTCTGGGCCCCTCAGTTCCAGAAGGACCTCAGGGAACTGCTTGAGAGAGCCCAGCCCAGAGCTCTCAAGCTGCTGCAGGCAGGGAAAGCTCTCCTGTGAGGCCAGGCTGAGGGAGCTGGGGCTGGGAGCTGGCAGCAGAGCAGCCTGAGGGCTGCCCTCAGTGCTGTGCTGAAGATGTGCAGGGCAGTGTCAGGAGGATGCAGGGGTGGCCAAGGGCAGCACAAGGGGCACTGGGGGCAAGCTGGAAGAGAGGAGGTGCCAGGGGAACAGGAGGGGAACCTTTGTCAGTGTGAGGGTGCTGGAGCCTGGAGCAGGCTGCCCAGAGAGGCTGTGGAGTCTCCTGCCCTGGAGAGATTTCCAAACCCACCTGGATGTGTTGCTGTGTGCCCTGCCCTGGGTGCCCCTGCTCTGCCAGGGACTTGGACTAGATGACCTCTGGAGGTCTCTTCCAGGCCCTAACATTCTGTGGTTCTGTGACATTTGATATCTGGCAATGCTCCTCAGCCTTCTACTTTCCACTTGACTCTCAGGGTGATTTTGAGGTTTGAGGTGTGTATTTGATTAGGCAGAAGCAATAAAGGTGCTCCCAAGCTGCCGATCAGCTTGTCGAGCCCACGGAGGTAATTCCCTGCACCTGAGGAGGCAGCAGGCAGCCTTTCCCATGCCAGTCTGTCAGCGTAGCTGAGTCTTTGCCTGTCACTCCTCCACTCACAAGCTTGGCAGATGAGCAGTTGCTATTTTGAAGTGGAAAACTTTCTACTCTTTTGGCAAGTAGTTCTGTTGAAGCTGGCAGGATAGGCTGGGGAAAGCTCTCTAAAGCAGCCCTGAAGGAGGTTTGGAGCGAGAATCAGGTGTGCACATTGTCTGCAGCTGTCATTTCCCTCAGAGCAGGATTACAGCTGGGCACCTTCATTGCTTTTCAGAAGACTAGATGAGACTCCTAGGAAAACTCCTTTTAAATCCATGCAGGAGCCCTGGGCATCTGGGTTCTACTGCACTCCAATCCTGCTCTTGTCTTCAACATGGAATTCCTTGTAAAAAGGGAGTCTCCATCGTCCTGGCATCTGGGATCACAGGAATGCTGTGGCCTTAGCCTATGCCAGTTACCTAATCCTTTACTCCTGTAAAAAGCTGTATCCAGTGCTCTCATCTTTCTTAGGAGTTTGCTGTCCTCTGTGGCTTTATGAAGGTGGTGTTAATAAAATTGGACCTGAACTTCCTAAATCTTCTCTTTCAGGGGGATCATTTAATCACAGAATGCCACTACAGTACTGTGGACCGAAGTCGCATGACCTGGGTAAGAAAAGTGTCAATGGATCAAAATGCGCACCCAGATAAGAGTGGGGACTGCAAGACTGTTAGACAATGCTGTCAGATGGTGACATTGCTCCTGCCTCTCTACACAGTTGGCTGCCATCCTTGCTTTCACAGGTTCCTTGCTTCTAAAGCCATCAGGAGTGTTCCAGTCACAGCCTGAGCTCTTGCACAAAGATTCACCTGACTGGTTTAGAAATAGGAGCAGCTGATAAACCCAGAGCCCAGCAGGAGTGCTCTCTGCAGAGCATGTGCTGACATGCACACCCTGTGTGCTCAGAGGGATTGTTTTGATCACCTCCTTAGACATCTCGCCCCTTACACAGAGTTTTCCTTATGCTGTGAATGAGATCCTAGAATCTTGGAATGCTTGAGGATGAGAGGGACCTTCAAAGCTCAGTCAGTCAAACCTTTCTGCACTCATCAGAGGCATCTGCAACTAGATCAGGTTGCTCGGAACCCCAGACCACCTGCCCTGGAATGGTTCCAGGGATGAGGCATCTCCCACCTCTCTGGGTAACCTGAGTCAGTCATACTGCTCCCTTCTTCCCGGTCTGAATCTCCCTCAGTGTCCTGTCACAACAGGCTCTGCTGAAAGTCTGTCCTCAACGTTTTTGTCAGCTCCTTTCAGTACTGAAAAGCCACATTTAGCTTTTCAGAGAGCTTTCTCTTCTCCAAATCCTTCTGTTCACACAAGCATTGAAAACCCAAAACATTACCAACAGTGCTGACCACCTGAACTTGACTTACTTACCATGGGGCTTACTGAGTTGGGACCACCTGCTTGTGTGCTGAGCTGGGATCCAGGCAGAATGCAGCTGCTTCAGGCTGGCAGGGGAGTCTGGGTACAGTGAGCCTCCCTGTGGTACCTTTCTCACCTGCTGGCTTTTCCAGGGGCAGAGGCCCTCCTGGACAGCTGCTGCTACTGGGGCAGCTCCAGAGGAACCCATGGCATCCCTGTGCACTCCTGCAGCTGGGGCATGAGGAGTGGTTGTGCATATCCATGGCAGTGGACAAGGCAGGGCCATGGCCAGGACTGAACATCCCCTTTGGGCTGGAGGGTGTCCAGTAAGGTCTGGCACATGGCAGCAGCTGTATGCCTGATGCAGCTTTGCAGATTAACAGGTACCAGGCATCAGCTCTTGCAAGGTGGCCACTTGATTTTGGAAGTGAAGCAAATCCAGGTCTGAGGACACGAGCTGGGCTGCAGCAGCTGGCTGTGAAACCAGACAGCAATGCCAGAACCAGTCTGTGTAGGGTGGGGAAGTAGCTGCCAGCACCCAGCCTGTGCCAGGAGCTGATCCCTCTTCCTCTGGAGGGCCTGGATCCAGACCTCCGTGAGGTGAGACCTGAGGGGTTTCTGTTCAACAAGACCTGTTTCTGGCAACAAAAGAGATCAGGGAAACCTCTCCCTGAATCATAACTTGCATGTAGGTGCATGTGGCAGGCACATCAAGAAGAGCAAAGCAGTGAGAATGAAGGGTTTTGAGTTCCTGTCCTGTCCACTGTGGTGACCACACCAACTCTCAGCCCTTGAACTCTGCTTTGTCTTCTCCATTCCTGTTCATTGGATGAGGTCTGTGGAGCTGTTCTCATACAGGATTTAGGAACAGACTGCAATCTGGTTTTAGAGTCTTTTTCTTCCACTGCCTGAAAAAGCTTACTTTAATTCATTGTTTTGTAGTTAGTGCTCCTTTCTCCTGGTCAATGTTCCCTGTAACTCTTCTCTTTCTTCCTCTGTCTCTCTATGTGCCTACAAGTGGTGTCCATACAGGTGCACATTCCATTTCACCAGGAAAAGCTCGTTTCATTTCTTATTAAACAAACTAATGATCCTACCAAATTCTTCTCCTACATTTGCTCCACTTTAAAACATTTTTCTAAAGCTGAAAATAAACCTGAACTTCTCTGCCAGTGCTCTGCAACATAGCAGGAATCTTTGTTTCACTGTTAGCTGCTCTTTCTGACATCTTTTAAGCTCAGAATGTGTCTCTTAAGCTTGCAGGTTTTTTTGTAATGAATGATGGAATCTCTTCTTGCTATTTGCTGCCTGGTGTGCAAGATAAAGGGTTGAATTTGGTCTCCTGACACAGGCTTCATTAGCATATAAATGCTAATCAGTGTTTCTGTCTGTGGGGTTCCAATGCTATCTCGATTTAAAGACATATCCAATTTACAGGGTGGTCTAAGCACCAGGAATGAGATGTGCCTGTCCTACTTGCTCTACTACCCCAGGATCAACCTCACACGCTGTGCAAGCATCCCAGACATCATGGAGCAGCTCCATTTCATTGGTGTCAAGGAGATCTACAGACCAGTGAGGCAAGTCCAGTGCTTGCAGCACCTCTGCTTCTGTCTGTGGGACTGAAGGGTCATTTTTATATGACAGAATCACAGAATAGCTCTGGTTGGCAGAGCCCTGCAAGTTTATCCAGTCCAACCCTCGCCCAGCACTGCAGGGTCAGCACTAAACCATGTCCCTATGACCCAGCTCCACACTGCTTACATACAGAGCTTAGCATCCTAGAATGGGTTGAAGGGGGCCTTCAAGATCATCCAGCTGCAGTCCCCATGCCATGGGCAGGTGTCACAGAGGGGTATTCTGCTACCTACGCCAGTTTTGGCAGAGGGGAGAAATTAATTGGGGTGAGATAATATTCTATAAAAATATTATTTATTAAACTCAATATTCTGAACTCTGCCACCCCCAACCACTGTATATTAATATTCATTTACACAGTTATGAAAACATTGTAGGATAAAATATGTACAGGGACTTATTAATAACCAGCAAACATTCAAACTATAAACAGAGAGAGGAGTTTTCCCCCGTGGCAAATACCGTTTGGGGTCTCTATGCTGTTTGCCCAGCAGAGCAGGCTGGAACTGATTCCGCTCTATGGCAGAGGCAACAGATATTACAGAGGTATTAAAGCTTTTACTCACAACTCTTATTAATCATTAATTACCCTCCGGGGCTACGTCACAGCCTATGCCTAGTGTCCAGACTTCAGGGGAGCTTTGCCCGTGGACTTTGAGGCTGGAATCCTCCCGGCTTGAGGGGAAAGGATGAATCTTCCCAGTCTCTGGGGAAATGGTGGTCTCTGACTTTGTTCTCCTGGCGAAGATGTAATCTCTGCCTTGGTGCTGCTGGCTTCTTCTGGATGTGTTGTCCAGGGACTCTAGCAGGCAGGGTCTCTGGTGCAGGAGGAGAATATCATGCTGTCTCTGGCACAGTTCTCACCTAGCTAGCAGGCCGTGTGTGTGTGTGCAGACAATCCAGAGTCTGCTTCCTGGTTATCTCAGCAGCAGTGGCACTTACCAGGCAGTGATAGGCAGCAGGCATGCAAAGTGTGCATGGCTGCTGGGAGTCTGAGCTCTGTAGGTAAAGGCAATGCAGGATCTGGTCCTGATAACACAGTGGCGTGCAAGTGTGCTGGAGACTATAGGCTACTCATATATATATATATATATAAGTGTGCAGGCTTAAATGAGCTCTGCAGGAAAGGTACGCAGACAGGTGAGCTGCGAGTGGGTCATAGCATGAGGGTCTGAGCATTGGAGCTATGCAATGGAGTCCAAGCATGGGGGTCTCAGTGGCTGAGTGGCTGAGCGCAGGTCTGAGTGGCTGAGCAGGTTGTTTACCTGTGCACCCCTATTTATTGAATGTGGGCCGAGATTAATGGCCTCTTTGGCCACTAGATGATCAGTCAGGTTGGCAGTCAGACAATCCTTACCATAATAGGCATAAGGCACTTGCCTGTCCTTTCCCAAATATGGGGATCACATGGGCTTACACCAGGGAGACACAAGCTGGGTGTGTGGGGCTTTCACAACCTGTTTACAACCAAGGGTCCTGGCAGAAAAACATGTCCAGGCAAGGCAAGGCATAAATAAGACTCTTTTCAGGCCTACAGGCCCTCCACGGCAGCAGGGACACCCCCCACCAGCCCAGCTTGCTCAAGGCCTCGTCCAACCTGGCCTTGAACACCTCCAGGCAGGAGGCATCCACAACCTTCCTGGGCAGCCTGTGCCAGTATCTCACCACCCTCACAGTAAAGAACTTCTTCCTCATGTTCAATCTAAACCTGCCCTGCTCTAGTTTCAGAACGCGGCCCCTTCCCTGTTACCACATGCTCTCCTGTAGCCCCCCTCAGGTCCTGGAAGGCAGCAGCAATAAAGCCCATGAATGTCCATTCAATTTAGCTGGCATCTGCTGCCATAGAATCATAGACTGGTCTGGGTTGGAAGGGACCTTCAACTCCCTCTGCAGTCAGCAGGGACATCCTCAACTAGATCAGGTTGCCCAGAGCCCTGTAGAGCCTGACCTCCCTCTGCAACCTGTTGCAGTGCTGCACCACCCTCATGGCAAAGCATAAACCACAGGCTGATGAATTTTAAACAAGCTATTACAACTTCTCCAGTAAGTTAGCAGAAGTCTTGCTGTCCTTCACCATGGGAATCCTTGGCAAGAGCAAAAATGCTTCCCAGTTTGTTGTGGAACCTGACTTTTCTGCCCTTCAGTGGCAGTGGCATGATTTGAAGGACAGCATCACTCACTAAGAGCAAGACTGATTTCCAGAATCTAACATCAGTCTTAAATGATGGGAGGAAGCCCAGGATGAATATGTGACTACATAAAGATCAATACATAACCTATTTCAGGTTAAGTGTTCCTTAGAGTGCTTAAAGCACCTCAGTGGCAGATCAGCAGTGGAAGTGATTGCAAAGAGAGTGGGTATAGTCTAAAGAGGAAAGTTTCTGCATGGATTAACAGCAGAAACATCATCAGAGATGCACTGTTAGTGGTGCAAGGTGGATGACAGCTGTGGTGTTAGATGTTAGGTACTAGTACAAGTTTAAAATCAAATGGCTGGACTGGGAGTGCATCCTCACACTTAAGCTTGAAAGTTGTCTTTCCTTATAGAGTTCCTCTGAACCATGTAACTGCAAAATTATTTGATATTACTGCCATGTCATGGAGGGTTGCAGAGCCCTCTTGCCCTCTTGCAAAAACCTTCATTTGTACATAGGGTTGTGGCTCACATAAAGGCCAGCCATCGAAAAAGTCAAAACATTGCTTTCTATCTGCCTGCATGACGGCAGCTGCTGTCTCAGCAGCCCTATAGTCTCTGGGAAGATCTCTCCCCTAGAGGGGCAAAATTATAAACATAGGCTATTGTTTTGCAACACGGGACCTTGGTTCTCATGCATTCTGACCACCCAATGAACACCTGTTGGGGGCTGACCCCTGGGTGGTACCATAGGTTGTTTTTGGTAAAAATTATCCAATGTATGAATTGATTATAACTTTGTACCAATCTGTAAAGTTCACGTAAGTCCGCCTGAGTTGGCTGAACACACCTCTTTTGGACACTATAAAAATACTGCATTTGCCTTAATCGGGCATCTTCCCTGTGCGCCTTGCACCTCTCTTTTGCTTGTTACCCTGCTTGATTGCACACACACGCATCGGCACTCGCTCGGCGTTCGCACTGCAGCATCGAAGTTACAGCCGGCTCGGGACGTCACGGAACTTGGCAGCGCCCCGATCCTCATCAGCCTCGGAAGCCAGCGTCCAGCTCGGCCCGGACCCGCGCAGGCTCAGACAACGCGCCTTAAATTCATAATACTCTAAGACTTCTCAGAACTGCATTTGGACAGTGAGTAACTGACAAAACTTAATTTAAAGACTGAATAATCTCTCAAGACTCCAATGAACTCTCTTAAATCATAGACTCTCTTCATTTTTGCCATTCTGCATTTTAGTTCGCAACCGCGAACCAAGAACTTTCGTGGGATAGTTATAAATAAGTTTGAGGGAAGGAGATTTCTAGTGTTTTAGTAATAAATCATTTAAACTTTCATAAAAATCAGCCTCGCATGTCATTCCCCAAAACTCCCCAAAACTCCTCTCCACAACAAAATGGCTGCAGACGGAGCAGGGTCGACAATGGACGGCTTATTTTACGGAATGGCATCTATTATTGAGCTTGAACATTTAAGAAAGGCTATGGCCATGCTCACTTTTACTAGCCCAGAACAAATTACAGACAAATTGGCAGATATTGTGGCCACGTTGTATACAGTTTTGCAGGAAGTGGATGGAATAGATAGAGAGCAGCTTATTATGTTAGCAGCGTGCATAGTTCGAGCGCAGGGCGAATTTGATAATATGAAATATGATATTGAGAGTCTTAAATTGAAAGAAACGGGAGAGAGTTTAAACAAAAAAAATTGATTGCTTGAAGAAAGAGTCAGAGAGCTGGGAATGGCAGAGCGAAAGGCTGGAACGGCAAATCAAAAAGCTACAAGCTGAAAATAAACATCTATGTTCTAAGATGCAATGGCAAAACAAGACACTAGAAACGGCACAAAAAGAGTTACAGGCGCTGGAGATGGAGAGAGAAACCGCCACTGCCAGAGTAACCGAATCCACGGTACCCGAGGACCTCCAAATACGCTCTTTAGAAGAGTGGCTTAAAATGCCATTTTTCCAAGTATTGCTGGAGCAGCAAACACGCACTGAATCATTGGCTGCAGCAGTCCCGCTTGAAGGCTCCAAAGTGTGTTCTTTAGAAAGGACAGAATCGCCAATTTTCCGAGATTTTCCGGTCCCTTCACCGATAGAGATTCAAACACCACAACTGCAGTTATCGACACGATCTTCTCAACCGACACAACAGCAGGAGCCGTGACTGCAACCTTCACCGGTCCCTTTGCCGTGCACCTGAGTGTCTCTACATCAGCAACAGACACCGCCACCACCGCCATTATCGCCGCGAGTGACCATTCTCCATTCCGCAACGACTCAGACCGTCTGGACGGACCACCGCCATCTTCTCAACCACCGCCATTACGTGGCGACTATGACTACGCGCCTGCACAGCGTCGCCGGAAAGAGAAGCACTGCTTCAAGCCATCACCTGGAAACACGCCAAGTAGCAGCAACACGGAAATGGAGGAAATATACAGAAGAATGAAGTCACTCTCCGTGAAACCCATATTCAAATCGGAAACCGTCCAAGGGAAAAAAGGGAAAGGAGCGACCACCACACGAATCCGACCATACACCGGGCTGCAATTGCATGAGTTAAGGGAAATTTATTCCCACATGCCTCATGAAGCCATAACTGACTATGTATGCAGGGTGGTGGATAATGGTGCTGATTCGATAATCTTGTCCCGCGATGAGGTAAAGGGAAGTTCTTGGGGACCTGAAGTATTCCTTGGTAATGGTCCTGAGGGGATCTCGCATTAAGTTCTAGAATCTTTCATTGGGCAGGTTATTTCAATCCTGCAGACAGGGAAGAACCGACAAAGGTTCATGTTACAAACTGTGCCGAATTGAATGAAGCAGTCACAAAGCTCACGTGTGTACAAGCCATGTATCAAAGGGGAATTTATCCGAGTCCTATGGATGCCCCGACAGACCCACAAAGGCTAAGACCCTTAGTAAAAGGTCTGCCAGGAGCTTTAAAGGGTATATGTGACGCAAGAAGAGAGCAAATTGAGGATATTCAAACAAGGTATGATTTATCCCACCACATTACATGGGGAGAGCTGCTGGAGGAATTATCCATCAAAGGGCGAAATTTAGGTTTTTCTGATCCTGTGCCTTTAATGGCATCCTTTTATGAGAAGAAGCAGCCTGGAAACAAAGGCAGCCACGCAGCCACCTCGCATGGAAAGAAGCAGGAAGTGCAGCATGCCAAGGCATCTCAGAGTGCCTTCTCTAGTAGTCCTGGAAGTCCCAAAGGGAACCCTAGAGGGAGCCTTAGAGCTAGCCCACGGAATAGCCCACGGGGGAGCCTGGACCTGAACCATCGCTACTCGGGGAAGTCCTGGGGGCAAAATCCCAATAATGGGCAAAATCCCTATTATGGGCAAAGTGTATACCCAAGGCAAGAAATCAATTATGGGGTAAAACCCCGTGATTTGTTGAAAAGGAACCGGGTAGAGTACCACCCCATGAAGGCTGAATTCAATAACTTGAGTAAAACAGTTAGTGAACTACGGGATGACATGCATCGAATAATGCAAAGACTAATGGACTACACGTTTAAAACCTGTGGTGGAGATGAAGCAGGAGGGGATCATAACAGGAGTTCCAGAGCCGCCTCTCCTAACAAGCCCGATCAGCCTTTTACTTCTGATCAGCAGGGGGCCAAAAGCAAGCAAAAAAACTAGAAGTAGCGGTGAATGCTTCAGGCCACATTTATCGCTTTGTGTATGCCTGCCAATGGTCTGATAAACCTGAACCTTTCATTATGATTCCAACAGGACCGGACAGAACTGCTGTGAAGTATCTAATAGATACAGGTGCGTAAACTACAGTGCTCAATGTGCAACTGGCAAAACGCCTAAGAATCCTGCCATCCAGGAGGAAGGTAAAAATAATGGGTGTCACAGGATGGCCCGACATATGCCACTTAGCTAAGATGAGGCTGTGGTTACCTGGAGATAAAAGGAGCACCATGGTAGAAATTGCCTTGGGTTCCTATCCAGAAAACATTCTTGGATTTGATGTTTTAGCAGGCAGGAGATGGCATCTTCCAGATGGCACACTATGGAGCTTTGGTTCTTATGGAGTGGGGACAAAAGGGGCAAAGTCAGCTCATGTTCACATGTTGCAAACTGCTCCCCCACTGCCAAAGTCGCAAATTACTTGTGTTGCACAGTACCCACTACCAGCAGCAGCCAGGCAAGGCATTACCGAAATGATAGCTGACCTGGAGAAAAGAAAAATCATCACTAGAACTCATTCTCCTTACAATTTACCTGTCTGGCCAGTTTGAAAACCAGATGGCAGGTGGAGACTAACCATTGACTTTAGGAAACTCAATAATAACACTCTTCCTCTCACTGCAGCAGTTCCAAGTTTGTCATCCACAGTGACAGCAATCCAATCAGCTTCTCACGCCTGGATGGCAACGATGGATGTGAAGGACATGTTCGTCATGGTGCCGCTGAGGGAGGAGGACAAACCACAATTTGCATTCACCTGGCAAGGTATTCAATACACGTTCAACAGTCTTCCACAAGGGTACAAACACAGTGCAACTATAGCACATAACACACTAGCAGCTTTGCTTGACACTGTTCAACTTCCCAAAGATGTCAAGGTTTATCATTACATCGATGACATCTTGGTGGGAGGAAATGACAAGGAGCAAGCTGCTGCAGTAGCCAGGGACATTTGGAAGTTATTAACTGACCAAGGACTGACTATCCCAAAGGAAAAGTGCTAAGGCCCAAGCCAGGAGGTTAAGTTCCTAGGATCCTGGTGGGTGGCAGGTGCAGTGTCAGTGCCAGAGGATACCTTACAAGATATTGAAAAGGGCCAGATACCCCACAACAAAAAGGAGCTGCAACAATTGTTGGGCACCTTGGGCTACTGGAGAAAACACATTCCAGGTTTCTCTGTGATTGCTTGTCCTTTGTGTGATTTGCTTAAGAAGCACAAAGTCTGGGACTGGACTCCATGACATTCTGAGAGCCTGAGAGTTCTTAAAGACAAACTAAAGGCATATCAGAAGTTGGGGCCCTTGCACCCACAAGATGCCCTAAGGGCTGAATGGGGTTTTCTGAGCATGCCTCATACTGTGGAATATTCCAGAGGGGACCCAATGGTCCTAGTAGAGCTCTTTTATTTTCATCAACAGCATTTAAAGAGACCGAGACACGGTACTCGGAATGGGAAAAGAGACTCCTTTCCCTAACTCAGGCCGTTAAAGCGGCAGAGAAACATCACACTACACAAGACATTGTAGTGCAAGGCCCGTTTCCGCTGTTGAAATCGATTCTTAAAGGATCTCCTCCACCAGAAGGGATTGCCCAAAAGGCTACCGTAAGAAAGTGGTATGCCTACCTAGAGGGAATCTCACAGCTTTTGCCACTGAGAGAAGGACCTACAAAGGTATCCAAATTGCAACAGCCCATAAACCCTGATAAAGCACTACTTGGTCAGCCATATAAGCCTTCTCCTATTCAGGTGGCCCCAGAAATGACCGCAGACTCAGATAAGTCAGGAGTGTGGTTTACAGATGCATCCTCTTGGAGGGTGGGGTCCAAGTAGCGTTACAAAGCCACTGCCTTGGAGATTGGTACAGGCCAAACCATCACTGAGGAGGGTGATGGTAGTGCACAGGTAGGAGAATTATGTGCTCTCATGCTAGCAGCAGAGCATGGGGCAGACACTATTTACACTGATTCATACTCCACATTCAAAGGCTCTACTGAGTGGATTTGCCAGTGGGAAGTGAATCAGTGGAAGGTTTCAAATGTGGAAGTTTGGAGGGCTGATGACTGGAAGAGGCTATTGGAGATAAGCCGATCCAGACCCCTTAAAGTAGGCTGGGTAAAAGGGCACTCCAAACACCAAACTCCGTCTGCAACCTGGAATGATCAGGTAGACTACCTGGCAAAAATAAACATGGTCAATGATAAGAAGGATGATTGGTGGAGATTAGATGAATGGCTACACATTAAAAGAGGCCATTCAGGAAAAGCAGACCTCTACTACGAATGTAGATCCAGAGGATGGCCAATTTCTATGACCACCTGTGAGGCAATCATTTCAGCCTGTCCACAGTGCAAAATTAGGCTTAAAGCCAATCACCCCAACTTAGCACCAGCTCAGCACATTAGAGGAGACAAGAAGCTATGGAGCACATGGCAAATTGACTATGTGGGTCCATTTAAACCCTCATGTGGGAAGAGATACATACTGGTGGGAGTGGAAGTGGTCTCAGGATTAGTCACGGCTACATCTACCAGTGCTGCCACAGGCGCTCAAACCATCGAGGCCTTGAGGCAGTGGTTCAGTTTTCTGCCAATGCCAGAGTACATCCAGAGTGATAACGGATCTCACTTTACAGCGTCATCTGTACAAGACTGGGCTAAAGGTGAGGGAGTTACATGGGTATTCCATACTCCCTACTATCCTCAAGCTAATGGTATGATAGAAATGTCAAATACTCTAATCAAGAAGCATGCCATTATATCAAAAGGTAATTGGGATAAACATTTACCACATGTGATCTTCATTGTGAATAACCGATGGGGCAATTATGGTAGTCCAAAAATCAAAACGTTTTGTCCTGACAAACCAGTGGGAAATATTAACCATCCGCCAGATAAATCCCAACACCCTCAACACTCATTACACAAGTTACAGGTGGGACAACCAGTGATGGTAAACTTGCCCTCGATTGGAGTTGTGCCCATGACCTCATTGAAACCAAATGGGTTGTATGCATGGGAAGCAACCGATGTATGTGGGAAAACTCATCTCATAAGCATGCGATGGATTATCCCAGACTTCTGAAATTGCTTTCACATATAACAGGTTCTCTTGCTTTGCAGATGTTTAATAAAGTTATTTTATTATTCAGGGGGTAGGTATGTAGGGGTTGATTTGTCTTAAACTGGTTTAGATTATAGTTTTGTTTATGTATTAGGTACACTGTTTGTATGCTTTAAGGTTCAAAGTGTTATATGTATAATATGTACATTCCATTTCATTTTTTGATTTTTGGCCCATGTGAGCCAGGGGGTGGAATATGTCATGGAGGGTTGCAGAGCCCTCTTGCCCTCTTGCAAAAACCTTCATTTGTACATAGGGTTGTGGCTCACATAAAGGCCAGCCATCGAAAAAGTCAAAACATTGCTTTCTATCTGCCTGCATGACGGCAGCTGCTGTCTCAGCAGCCCTATAGTCTCTGGGAAGATCTCTCCCCTAGAGGGGCAAAATTATAAACATAGGCTATTGTTTTGCAACACGGGACCTTGGTTCTCATGCATTCTGACCACCCAATGAACACCTGTTGGGGGCTGACCCCTGGGTGGTACCATAGGTTGTTTTTGGTAAAAATTATCCAATGTATGAATTGATTATAACTTTGTACCAATCTGTAAAGTTCACGTAAGTCCGCCTGAGTTGGCTGAACACACCTCTTTTGGACACTATAAAAATACTGCATTTGCCTTAATCGGGCATCTTCCCTGTGCGCCTTGCACCTCTCTTTTGCTTGTTACCCTGCTTGATTGCACACACACGCATCGGCACTCGCTCGGCGTTCGCACTGCAGCATCGAAGTTACAGCCGGCTCGGGACGTCACGGAACTTGGCAGCGCCCCGATCCTCATCAGCCTCGGAAGCCAGCGTCCAGCTCGGCCCGGACCCGCGCAGGCTCAGACAACGCGCCTTAAATTCATAATACTCTAAGACTTCTCAGAACTGCATTTGGACAGTGAGTAACTGACAAAACTTAATTTAAAGACTGAATAATCTCTCAAGACTCCAATGAACTCTCTTAAATCATAGACTCTCTTCATTTTTGCCATTCTGCATTTTAGTTCGCAACCGCGAACCAAGAACTTTCGTGGGATAGTTATAAATAAGTTTGAGGGAAGGAGATTTCTAGTGTTTTAGTAATAAATCATTTAAACTTTCATAAAAATCAGCCTCGCATGTCATTCCCCAAAACTCCCCAAAACTCCTCTCCACAGCATGCCACCACATTTGATCACTGGAATTCACTGCTCTTAGTGCTGGAATTCGATCCAAACCAAACAGGTTAAAGAAAATCACACTGCAGTTAAAAAATCATCCCACCTCAGTCAGTCACAGATCATCCCACTGCAGTCACAAAGTGGCACTGCAGTCCAGCTCTGTTTCATTTTCACACTACTTCTGTGTCCAATCTCTCCGTAAATGAAGCAGTTTCTAAGCTCAGGGGCTTTGTGAGCCAAGAGAGCAAATACTCGGACAAGTGCCTGCTTTCTGGAGTGCTTATTTGCGGTAACTGTAGTTAAGGGGAAAATGCACATTTGGCCTGGGGAAATGAAGCCGTTTTGAATAGAGTGAGTATGCAGAGTGTCTGCCACAAGTGGAACAGCAATTAGAAAGAAGGATTATTAATTCCTCTCGTATTTATGACCTAATCCACAATCCTTGCTTCGTTAAGCCCGAGGGCATATGACCTGATAATCGTCTCTCTTGTGTCAATCTTGCACTGGGATTGCTTCACTGACTCCTGACTTATCCGTGAAGCAGATCAGGCACGGCGTCCCCCTTCAGAACTCTTTTCTCCTTGCTCTGGTGGCACAGGCAGTGGTGCAAGTCATGAGGAGCTGAGAGGCCATGGCAGGAGCACGGCAGTGCTGAGCAGAACAGAGCTTTGACGTGGGCAGCACCGCACCCAAAGCAGGTGGGACACAGTCCAGTGCCACAGAGCACAGAGCAGCCTGAGCTGCTTAGGAAACATCCCTGGTGCTCTGCCGAAGCATAAACTTCCCTGCTCAGGCAAAGCTCAGCTGCTTCCATTCTGCCATGAGCTCTGTTGGGTGCCTGGGTTATGAACGTGATCCAGCCACCACCTTTCTGCTCCTGCCAGCGGAGTCTATGAGCAGAAAGCAAGGAAAATGGAAATGGTTTCCTTTAGCTGTTGTTGTTTTGCAGGGTTTGGTTGGTTGGTTGTTGTGGGTTGGGGTCTTTTGGGGGGTGGGTTTGTTTTTTTTGGAGAGGTGGTCGTTTGGTGTTTGGTGGGGGCATTTTGTCTGCTTGGGTTTTCTTAGGTTGTGTTGTTGGGGCCCTTTTAACCTTGGTTTGTTGTAGTAGTAGTGGCAGTAGCAGCAGCACTAGCAGTAATATTAGTACTAGTAGCAGTAGCAATAGTAGCAATACCAGGAGTAATAGCAGTAGTAGTGTATTTTATTACTTTATTATTATTTGATTATTATTGTTGTTAAGGGTTTCTTACTAAATGACAGACAAGAAATCTCATTTCTCCCCTTTCCACATCTTTGCTTGGAAACGGGATTGGCCTCACTTCTTCCTCAGGGAGAGCTCCCTGGGGAGGTGGGCAAATAGTCAGCTCTGCTGCAGCAGCTCAGTAGGTCTCATCCAACACCTGACCAGAGCTCTGCTGGCAGGCAGCAGGCAGGGACATGCCAAAAGGCAGTGTCCCCACCACCAGTTATTTGCTTAGTACTGCTTCCAGTCAGTACCTGTTGGATCAGCTCCTCTGCTGAGCTGAACTGGGCCCTATCATCTGAGCTATCACTGCAGCTTGGCAGAGCCAGCTGGAAGCAACTTTGCAGAGGCAAACTCTCTGCAATGCTGCCAAGTGCAGGAGAGGTTGTGGCTTGTTGGCACTTGGGGTTGTTTTGAGATGTTCCAGCAGAAGCTCTGTGTTGTGTTGCCTGTGAGCTCAGGCTGCAGATCAGACACAGCAAAGGAACTCTCATCCTTAAAGGCCTGCATTTCTCAAAGCAACTGGCAACAAGTCCTAAGCTGCTGGCAAACCTCCCTAAAGCTCTTAAAAGGAGCGAAAGCGCAGCAGTGTGCAGAGGCAGAGAGCTCAGCTGGGCACTCGAGCCCAGCACACAGATTAATCCCACATCTGTTTTCCTCAAGCAGCTGCTCCAAAAGCTTCTCTCCATCAACTCCAGCTCGATGCTGTTTATCTGTTTTCTATCTCCGTTTTGTTTTTCTGCAGGACTTGGCCTTTCCTCATCAAGAGTCCTAAGCAATACAAAAACCTCTCTTTTACGGATGCAATGAACAAATTCAAATGGTCCACCTCGGAGGGGCTCTCCTATAATGAACTTGTGCTCAAGCTGCCAGTGAACGTGAGGTGCTCCAAAACCGACAGCGCTGAGTGGTCGGTAAGTCTGACACTGGCAGGCAAGCAGGCAGCAAGGCCATGGCACAGATGTGATCTGCTCCGCTGCTTTACTTTGTCTGTCCACCTGTATTTGCATGCCACAGGAAGTGATGAGAGGGTTTTGACAGTCCTATCAGTTAATTCAAGTTGATAGAGTCATGGAATCATTAAGCTTGGAAAACTCCCTGAAGATCATCGAGTCCAACCATAACCCGCTCAGAAAGTGGTGATCAATGGTGCCAGGTCCAGCTGGACAGATGTAACCAGTGGTGTCCCCCAGGGATCAGTGCTGGGGCCAGTCCTGTTCAACAGCTTCATCAATGACACTGATGAGGGCACAGACAGACAGAGTCTGCTCAGCAAGTTTCCTGCTGACACCAAGCTGGGAGGCTTGGCTGATACAGCTGCAGGCTGTGCTGCCATCCAGAGAGACCTGGGCAGACAGAGCTGGGCACAGAGGAACCAGATGAGATTCAACAAGGACAAGTGCAGAGCCCTGCACCTGGGGTGGAATAATAAACTGCACCAGGACAGGCTGGGAGGTGACTGCTGGAGAGCAGCCCTGTGGAGAGGGACCTGGGGGTCCTGATGGCTAACAAGTTCCCCATGGCACAGCAATGTGCCCTTGTGGCGAAGAAGAAGGCCAGTGGGATCCTGGGGTGTATTAGGAGGAGTGTGTCCAGCAGATCAAGGGAGGTTCTCTTCCTCCTGTACTCTGCCCTGGGGAGAACTCATCTTGAATACTGTGTTCAATTTTGGGCTCCCCAGTTGAAGAGGGACAGGGATCTGCTGGAGAGGGTCCAGGGGAGGGTTAGGAGGATGATAAGGAGAGGGCATGGCTGAGGAGGAGAGGCTGAGGGACCTGGGGCTACATAGTCTGGAAAAGAGAAGACTTAGAAGGGACTTGATAAATGTCTGTAAGTATCTGAAGGCTGCCAGGAGTGGGGGGACAGGCTCTGCTCACTGCTCCCTGGGATAGGACAAGGAGCAAAGGGTGTAAGTTGCAGCAAAAGAGGTTCTGCCTCAACACAAGGGGGAACTTCTTTACTGTAAGGGTCCCAGAGCACTGGCACAGGCTCCCCAGAGAGGTTGTGGGGTCTCTGTCTCTGGAGACTTCCAAGGCCTGTCTGGACGTGTTCCTCTGTGATCTGTGTTAGAGAGGATTGTCCTGCTCTGGCAGGGGGGTTGGACTCGATGATGTCCTTGGGTCCCTTCCAACCCCTGACATCCTGTGATCCTGTGATAACCCAAATCCCATGACCACTAAACAATACCCTGAAACATCACATTACAGTTTCTGGAACACCTCCAGGGATGGGGACTCCACCACCTCCCTGGGCAGCCTCTGACAATCCCTGACCACACTTGCAGCAAACCTCTCTTGATCTAAACCTCTCCTGGCACAGCTGAAGCTCATTTCCTCTTGTCCTGTCTCCAGTTACTTAGGAAAATAGACCAACACCAACCTTACTATGACATCCTTTCAGGGAGCTGTAAGAGCAGTGTGGTTTCCCCTCAGCCTCCTCTTCTTCAGGCTAAACACCCCCAGTTCTCTCAGCCTCTCCTCACTAGTCCTGCTCTCCAAACTCCTCATCAGCTTTTTTTCCCTGAGAATACTGTGCTGGAAGCAGTGAAGCAGGTTCTGGTCTTTCTAATATTTGTCCCACTGCAGATCTTCTCTGCCAAGCAGCTTCTGACAGTCCATGGGACTGTTCACCACTTTGGGAGAAACTTCTCAACCTTTGCAACTGCTGGCCAGCAGAGCTGCATGGTTCTTCTGTTACTGATTATTTGTCAGAGGACAAGCTGAGATACTGAAAAACACCAGAAATGTCATCACTGGGGACTGAGGTTTCAAAAAACAATGCCTGTGCTGTCTGGAAAATGATGAAGGAGCAGTGCTTACAACTCAGCAAATGCAGTCAGAGTGAGCTCACTGCAACTGGGACTCCCTAGTTCCTCCTTTTAATCAGAGTTCCCTCTCTGGAGTTTCTAGGGCAGAGATAAAATTAGGACTTTTCCCTTTCCCTTCCCTCATTAGTGATAGTCCATTAACTTGGCCATCTTCATCAAATTCAGGAAAATAATTCACTGGAATTCTGTTGTGGAGGCAGGGAATTAATGTGGCCAAGTCAGGAATATATATAAAAATAGAATTATTTGATTTTCCTGAAGCCCCACCCCCAAAGCTATATACAGAAGTTAACTGAGTTTAATTAGCGGACTCAGTTTGATCGAGAAGATCTTACAAGGATACCGTAGGTAAATTTGACTATTTTGGAAGCCAGGAGTTGGAAAAGGCTAAGCTACTAAACATAGCATTCCCCACTATTCATCAGCCTGAGCCAAAAGCTGAGCCAGGCTGGCCGAGAGAAAGGGCACTTCGGAGACTTGTCTCATCGCTCTTTCAGAAGACCTCCGAGGCTCGTTAAGGCAAATCAAGCTGCATAAAGGCAGTGCTTATGGTGGGAAGCTGTCCAAAGCAGGGACGGTCCTGTCCCTCAGCAGCTTGTCCTTCGCAGCGCCAGGGGACTCCTTCTGCAGGAACTATCCAGGCAGGGGAGAACCCCAAGACGGGAAGCACCCCAATATTTATACTCTTCCTAGACAAAGAGCAGAGTTAGCTCTGCCTAGGCAAGAAGAGCACAGCCAATGCCCAGCCCAGTTCCAGCACGGGCACCGCACGGGCACTCCTCGTGCCAGACGGGCCCTTTGCTCCCCCCCCTTTACACCTGCAGGGCAGGGGGGGAAGCAGGTTTTTCGTGCCTTTCCTCTCCCATTCAAACCACGGAGGGAGAGGAATTTTGGGGTATCCGGGGCTCCAGGACAAATTCACACTGATTTCTTCCACAAAGGAAAAAAATGGGGAAGAGAGGAGCAGAGTTGAAAATACCTTTGCCCTTCTGTAGAGATGGTCACTGGGCCAGCCTCAGCTTTGTGCTGGGTTTGCTATGATTCACTCAGTATTTAGGTGTTGTGAAGGGGTTTGTCTGGGTTTTAGGGGAATGAAATATGAGGCCAAATTTTAAATGGTTTAAATAATTTAATATTATATACACAAGGAATCTGCCTCCCCAAGCTTATTTACAGCTACCCCACACACGTTCTTTGTGTGCGGTTCCAAGATTATATTACAGAATGTTTATGTACAGCAAATTGGGAATCTAGAAGAGGTTTGAAAGGATTTACGGAGAGAATCTGTGGCATGAAAGTGCCACTGGTAAATTACTGAGAGTCTATGCTGGTTTAGATCGAGTTTGCTCAGTTACTCACTGGCAGGAGTCAGTTCCGATGGTCCCAAGATATGTGCGGCCAAGCCGCGTTGATAACCCTCATGGCTCAGGGATTATTGGGGTGCTGTCTGGAGCTCCCACGGGCACAGTCAAGCTGGGAACGGCGAGCTGGAGCGGCAGCTGGCCGGGAGCGCCTTGGTCTGTGTCCTGGGCTGACGCGAGGTGCCGTGGGCTGGAATCATGCAGCGGCGGTGGTCCCCAAAGCGGCAAAGCGGCTAGGAGCAGTAGGTGGAGGAGGGTGGCAGGATGTAGCAGAAACACTAAATTGTCCCTTTTATGAAGTCTGATTGCGAGATTGATGGTTCTTAGCCACGATTCTGTCCAATAAGGGTTTGGTAGCAGGCCCAAAACATACCGAACAAGGTGAAGTGCAGGGGTCCGGTACCCCCAAATATGGAGAGAAGTCAGGCGGATCCCCACCCTAGGCACGTCAGCTTACACAACGTGTTTGCTTCAACCTTCAAGCAGGCAACCCAGACTCGAAGGCACCAGTGCTATTGTCCTTCTTTGTCCCCCTTAACTTGCTTTCCCCAAGCTTAGGCAGGGCAACACCTTTCGGGGGGACAACATGTCTGGGAATAAATAGATTTGTAAGCATGGTCATTTGGGGCCTGTGCAACCCTCCACCACATTAGATTATTTCTTTTCCTGCAGTGCTGCGTAACTGCAACATGGCCAAAAAAACAGAGAAAGCTTGTGCAGTGCAGGTGGGCACCCAGGCTCTCAAACATCTCTGTGACCAGCAGCTTCTTGAAGAGCTTTTTCCTTAACGTACAGAGAGACCATTTAGGAAAAGTACAACCAAGGAGTGTGCCCAAATCTCCCTGTGCAAGCCTCTTCCCGTCCATGCCTGATTTCTTACACATGGGCAAGGAGAGCTCTTGCACTCTGTGGAATGTGTCCTTAAGGATCTGCCAGCTCTGCTCTGCTCCCCTGACCCACGGAGTCCATGTTACAAACAAAGGTCTTCAGGCTGGGAATGAATAGAAGTATAAATGATGTATTAGCTGGAAACCCCTCCACCTGCACCACTTCATACACAACAGCGAGTACCGTGCTGCGTACAGGTTGGTGCTGTGTTGCACAGCATCCCCAGGGCACAGGAACCGTGCAAGCCGTTTAAAGGTCAGGATTTGGAAGGCGACTGAATGCACAGAGCAGGCTGCCCCTGCTGACCAGAGGAGGCTTTCCCCGGAGACGTAGACAGTTCCTAATCCTCTCACAAGGCTGGTTCCAGCTGTGAGAAGTCCTGTTGGTGCCTCTTGGAGCTGTGATGTGTGCTCCACACATGCCCCTCTCCAGCAGACCCATCTGACAGCAGCATATGGCCCCGTGTGCTGTGCCACAGCTACCACCAATCATGCTGCAACTGAAACTGACCAACATCAGGTTCTGCATGTCCAGGCTCACAATGGCACAGAGGTTTGTCCCTGGAAAGTGGCCTGGGGGAAGGGGCCTAGGTGTCAGCTGGCACGGCCCTGAAAGGGAGGAGCTGCCTTCCGTCTCACCCCTTTTCCCACATTTCTGCTCTCCACCCCCATCCCGACCTCACAGGGTGGGGGAAAGGCTTTGGATGTTTTGCCGCAGTCTTCCTGACTAACTCCTTGAAGAGCTGGAAGTTTGCTTTCCCAAAATTCAGGTCCCTGGCCTCACTCTTCACCTGATGTATTTATTCCTCAGGACTGTGAACATCTCCAGTGCATGATGACTGCAGCCCAGGCTGCCCCCAGGCTTAACATCACCCATTAGCTCCCCTGTGCTACTGACCATCAAGTTCAGCACAGCATTCCCTCGGATGAGGCTGTCACCTTGGAAATACTTCTATTGAGCATGAGGTCTCCACGGTGCAGTCAGAACTCAGCACACTGGCAGCACAGAAGGCCAAGGGCAGCCTGGGCTGCATCCAAAGCAGTGTGCCCAAAGAGGGAGAGAAGGGATCTCGCCCCTCTGCTCTGGGGCAGACCTCACCTTCAGGGCTGTGTCCAGCATTTCAGTATCTGCAGGGGGCCTACAGGCAGGCTGAGGAAGGAGTGTTCAGAATGGCCTGTGGGGACAGGACAAGGGCAAAGGTTTGGAACTGGAGCAGGGCAGAGTTAGGCTGGACATCAGGAGGATGTTCTGCACAGTGAGAGTAGGGAGACACTGGCCCAGGTTGCTCGGGGATGTGGTTGAGGCCACATTGCTGCAGACATTCAAGGCCAAACTTGATGTGTGTCTGAGCAGCCTGCTCTAGCTGGAGGTGTCCCTGCTGCCTGCAGGGGGGCTGGACAAGTTGAGCTTTGAGGGCCCCTTCCATCCGTATGCATTCTGCATGATTGTGAAGCCAGCTGACAATTCTAGAGCAAACCACAGATTAGTCATGTGACAAAGCTGTTCATTTGTCATTCTTTTCCTTGCAGATCCAAGGCATGACAGCTTTGCCCCCCACCATAGAGAGACCTTACCAGGCAGAACCAGTCACGTGCAGCTCAGCTGCTGGTTCGGGCTGCAGTTTGCTCCTCGCCCTGCTGTTTGTTGCACACCTCCCAGCCAGCACCATGGCAGACCTTGGGCTCCTTGTATCATAATCATTGTTCCTTCACGTCTGTTCTCCCTGTGAGTTCTGGTGTGTTTGCACTGCTGCCGTTGTAGATTTATTTTTTACACATCAATAAACTCCATTTGCCAGTTCCAAACAAGCTGTGTGCTTCCTATTGGACACTGTGGGCTTTTCTGTTGAGCAGTGTCAAGTTTGTACAAAACACAGGTGGTCCCCTGGCACCCTGCGTACTGAAATCCTGCCCCATGCATCTTTGTTACGCTACGCCCTGGCACCTTCCCGTGGTGATCTCACAATCCTCTCTGTGTATGGGTACATTTAATAAACTGAAAACAGTCTGGTTAACCACACCCAACCTGCTGTCTGCTGAGTTCTTTTATCTGGGTTCTTGACATCTGCAGGTTGTGAAGTTGTTGCTATATGGACAGGTCTTGTCTTGAGAAGGTGTATTTGATCTTGTCTGGCTGACATATGCTATAGCAAATCCTCTCATCTGGGGTGTTGTGTCCAGTCCTGGGCTCCCCAGTTGAGGAGGGACAGGGAACTACTGGATAGAGTTCAGTAAAGACTACGAGGATGCTGAAAGGCCTGCAGCATCTGCGCAATGAGGAAGGGCTACTAGCTTTAGGGGTGGTTAGCCTGGAGAAGAGAAGGCTGAGAGGGGATCTGAACAGTGGTTACAAATAACTGAGGGGTGAGGGTCAAGAAGCAGGGATCAGGCTCTGTGCAGTGGTGTCCTGGGATAGGAACAACAGCTACAGGCTGGAACCCAGGAGGCTCTGCCTTAAGGTGAGGAGAAAGTTGTTTGGTGTAAGGGTGCTGGAGGTCTGGAGCAGGCTGCCCAGAGAGGTTTGGAGTCTCCATCTCTGGAGACTTTCAAGGCCCACCTGTGTGCCCTGCCCTGGGTGCCCCTAATCTGGGCATCTGGATAATCTCAGATGTTTTTTCCAATATCCACGATTCTGTGATTCTCTGATTCATTCAACAGGACATTTTTGGGAGCAACACATTGCAAAACATCAGAGCTCCAGAGAGATGTGGGTGCCATGGGTGCGAAAGGGTTGAAAACTCCACCAGCACCTCAAATCTCCTGCAAAATATTCCTGTGCCAGCCCTCTATCCTGGCAGGGCTGTCTTTTCCCCAGTGAGGAGAAATGGGATAAAATCCAGCAAAGGCAAGGGTATAGCCTGGCATCTGACAAAGGGCAGCCCCATGGACCAGGATAGGCTGGGGACTGGGCTGTTGGAGAGCAGCACAGGGAAAAGGGACCTGAGGGTCCTGGTGGACAACAGGACACCATGAGCCAGCAATGTGCCCTTATGGCCAAGAAGGCCAAGGGTATCCTGGAGTGCATTAGAAGGGCTGTGGTGAGTAGGTCAGAGAGCTTCTCCTGCCCCCCTGCTCTGCCCTGCTGAGGCCACATCTGGAATATTGTGTCCAGTTCTGGGCCCCTCAGTTCCAGAAGGACCTCAGGGAACTGCTTGAGAGAGCCCAGCCCAGAGCCCTCAAGCTGCTGCAGGCAGGGGAAGCTCTCCTGTGAGGCCAGGCTGAGGGAGCTGGGGCTGGGAGCTGGCAGCAGAGCAGCCTGAGGGCTGCCCTCAGTGCTGTGCTGAAAATGTGCAGGGCAGTGTCAGGAGGATGCAGGGGTGGCCAAGGGCAGCACAAGGGGCACTGGGGGCAAGCTGGAAGAGAGGAGGTGCCAGGGGAACAGGAGGGGAACCTTTGTCAGTGTGAGGGTGCTGGAGCCTGGAGCAGGCTGCCCAGAGAGGCTGTGGAGTCTCCTGCCCTGGAGAGATTCCAAACCCACCTGGATATGTTGCTGTGTGCCCTGCCCTGGGTGCCCCTGCTCTGCCAGGGGCTTGGACTGGATGACCTCTGGAGGGCTCTTCCAGGCCCTAACATTCTGTGGTTCTGTGACATTTGATATCTGGCAATGCTCCTCAGCCTTCTACTTTCCACTTGACTCTCAGGGTGATTTTGAGGTTTGAGGTGTGTATTTGATTAGGCAGAAGCAATAAAGGTGCTCCCAAGCTGCCGATCAGCTTGTCGAGCCCACGGAGGTAATTCCCTGCACCTGAGGAGGCAGCAGGCAGCCTTTCCCATGCCAGTCTGTCAGCGTAGCTGAGGTCATTTCCAGTTTCTGATATTCTGTGATCCT
Source organism: Pogoniulus pusillus (assembly GCF_015220805.1). Taxonomy (NCBI): domain Eukaryota; kingdom Metazoa; phylum Chordata; class Aves; order Piciformes; family Lybiidae; genus Pogoniulus; species Pogoniulus pusillus. The sequence goes on along the minus strand of NC_087296.1, from coordinate 15,478,751 downwards.
ATGAAATGTGTGGAATATTTCTAGTGAGGGGCTAAATATAGGAATATTTCAGTGAGCTGAAGAGTTGCATTCTGGAATAGCAGCTGAAAACGTCACTCTCCTTAAATCAGGCTCTCCATGGTCCAGCTTTCTGTTTCTGCCAACCTGTCCCTAGGTCACAGACAAAGGGAGGATTTGGAAGGGGCACCTGGAGAGATCAGAGATTTGAGGTGCTGATGCTGTTTTTAATCCTGTCACACTCATAGCACCCACATCTCTCAGGAACTCAGACTTTTTGTTCCCAAAAATGTGCTGCTTGAATTAATCAGAGCATCCCAGAACCATGGCTGCTGCTGCCGGGGCAGCAGGCTGGCTGCTGATCAAGGGCACTGTCTGGCACTGTTCCGTCAGGCGCTGCAGAGGCACAAATGCAATGAGCAACCCCCAGCAAAGACACTCAGCCCATTCTCCTCCTTCTTCCCCTGCATGCATCAAGTGGCTATTTTTAGATTAGCAATCCCGTTTGGAATGTTCGGGATTTCCCACTCCTTCTCCTCTCTGCCCCTTCATTCCCGGTCTTTGGGGTGGCCCTCTCTTTGCATGAGGTAAAGGAAGAGCAAACCTCACCCAGACCTTGTTGCAGAGGCAAAAGCTGGGAGAATCACAGAGTCACAGAGCTTTAGATGTTGAAAGGGACCTCCAGATATCATCTAGTCCAGCGCCCTGCTGAGGCAGGGCCTCCCAGTGTAGTCTGCACAGGAATGCATGCAGGTGGATTTCAAAGGGCTCCAGAGGAGGAGACTCCACAACCTCTCTGGGCAGCCTGCTCCAGGGCTCTGTCACCCTCACTGTAAAGAAGTTTCTCCTCATGTTGAGGTGAAACCTCCTCTGTTCCAGTTTGTATCCATTGCTCCTTGGCTTGTTGCTGTGCTCCAGAGAAAAGAGCTTGGCCTCAGCCACTGACACCCACCCCTCAGATACTGATAGACACTGATCAGATCCCCCCTCAGCCTTCTCTCCAGACTAAACAGCCCCAGGGCTCTCAGTCTCTCTCCACAGGGGAGGTGCTCAAGTCCCTCAGTCATCCTCCTGGCTGTCTGCTGGGCTCTCTCCAGCAGGTCCCTGTTTCTCTTGAACAGCTGTGCCACAGAGAGCTCTTCTGAGCTGCTTCCTCCATTCCATCACAAGGAGGTTTCCCTGGGCCATGAGTACCTCAGGAAGCATCAGTCCCCCAGAGCTCACAACCCCACCACTGCTGCCAACCACTGCCACCAAACCACCTCCTTCAGCACCACATCAATGCAGCTTTGAAACCCCTCCAGGGATGGGGACTCCAGCACCTCCCTGAGTAGCCTGTGCCAGTGCCTAAGAACCCTTGCTGGGGAGAGATTGTTCCTGATACCCAACCTGACTCTTCCCTGGCACAGCTTGTGGCTGTTCCTCTTGTCCTGTCACTTGTTGCATCTGAGAAGAGACCAACTCTCACCTGGCTCTGACCTCTTTCAGGAAGCTGTAGAGAGCAGTCTCTTCAGCCTCCTCTTCTCCAGACTAAACACCCTCAGCCCCCTCAGCTGTCCCCAGACAATCCGATATGGCTCTTCCTATTCCCCCTGGGTTTGCAATTCAAGCAAATCAGGCTTTGCTGTTGAAAAGCGTTTTCAGCAGGTACATAGAATCTCAGAATCACAGAATTGTCTGAGTTGGAAAGGACCTCCAAAGCTCATCCAGTCCAACCTCCCTGCAGTCAGCAGGGACATCCTCAGCTAGATTGGGTTGCTCACAGCCCTGTCCAGCCTCACCTTGAGTATCTCCAGGGAAGGAGTCTCTACCACCTCCCTGCAGTTATGCTGCACATTTTTGCAGGTACAAATGTGCTTCTCTGAGAAATTTGTCTTGCGTCTCCTGCTCGTCCTGCCCTTCTTCAAGGTAAGGTGAGGATTGTCTGTATGAAGGGATGCTCTTGGAGGACCAGTTTCTTCTGCTAGTATGTGAGTACCAACATTAAATGGTGCAAGATGATTTTTAACTGCTGTCATTAACATAACTGTCCTAAAATCTGCTCCCCCAGAGTAGCTCCTGCTTACAGAGCCCATGCTAAAACCGACTGCCTTCAAGACATCCATCAAGAACTTTCCACGCTGTGTTCCACAGCTGCAAAAACGTGCAGAGAACAGGAACAATGTGGGGCCAATTATTGACTCCAGCGGCATTTGTGGCCAGCAGATAGACAAAGGTGATTCTGCCCCTCTGCTCTGTTCTCCTGAGACTTTGCCTGCAGTGTTATGTCCAGGTCTGGGGCCCCTAACACAGGCAGGACATGGACCTGATGGAGAGGTGGTGGAGGCCCCATCATTAGAGACACTCAAGGTCAGACTTGATGGAGCCCTGAGAACCTGCTCTACTTGGAGATGTCCCTGCTGCCTTCATGCTGTTTAGACTCAGCGACCTTTGATGGTCCTTTCTAAGCTGGCTCATTCTATGATTTGCTTACTCCATGCTCTACCTCTCCAGGCTTTGCAGCACTGGCAGTGACTTGTCCCTTAGGAGTTCAGTGATGACTTCTTCTCTGGCTGCACGTGGGGAAGCTCAGGGGCTCTGCTGCCCTCTTCCTCTTGGCCATGCTGGAACTGAATGTGGCCACCAGTTTTTTCCTGGCTGCTTCACAAATTGCCTTGGCTGTGAGTGAAACTGATAAGGAGCAAGTGAAACTGGTTTCCTTGTTTTTAAAATGCACTCACAAACTTGGGTAAAGTTGTACTTGAATGTCTGACAGGAACTCCGAGCAGAAGAAACCTCAGCGCTGGATTCTGGGCATAATCCATTACATGCATTGTGGTGGCTACTGAAGGTAAAGCTCTGAAGAAAGTGGTTCTTGTTAACAGCGCAGGGAGGATTGCTCCTCTGACGGACAATCATTAGTCACAGAATGGTAGGGGTTGGCAGGGACCTCTGGAGATCATCCAGTCCAACCCACCTGCCAAAGGAGGGGAGGTCATCCAGGGCAGGGCACACAGCAATACATCCAGGTGGGGTTTTGTGCTGGGTTGAGGCTAACTGAAATATTTTAATGAGAGAAATTAGATGATTGGCTGTGAAAAGAAAATAAAAATGAAGTCTGTATCATTTGTTTGATTGCTGAGAGGGACAAAAAGTCAAAATACAAGCAAAGTGCTCTTTGTCCTGGGACGTTGCCCAGTTGGCTTCTGTCTCATCACCTCCCTCTAACCCCTATCGGCTCTGGCATCTCACCTATAATCTAGGCAATTAACACCTGAGCTTTACTGGGTTCGTTTAGTTGGTTTGTCTGAGACAAGGGGGTGGGAAGAAGGAGTGGGGTTGGTCGTGAGCCCTCTGGGCAGTTTCTTTGTCTGGAAGGGAGTTTGAATTTCACCCTCACACCAAACAAGTTTCTCCTCATCTTGAGGTGAAACCTCCTGGGCTCCAGCTTGTGTCCATTGCTCCTTGTCCTACCCCAGGACAGCTCTGCACAGAGCCTGGTCTCTGCTTCTTACCCACCCAGCACTCAGCTATTTCTAACCATTGCTCAGATCCCCTCTCAGCCTTCTCTCCAGGCTACCCAGCCCCAGGGCTCTCACACAGCTGTGCCAGGCCCTTCAGCAGCCTCATAGCCTCCTTTGGACTCTCTCCAGCAGTTCCAATAGTCTAGATGTGGTCTCACCAGCGTAGAGCAGAAGGGTGGGAGAATCTCCCTTGCCCTGATGGCCACATTCTTCTGCATGCACCCCAGGAGACCATTTGCCCACTTGGTCACCAGGACACATTGCTATCCCATGGAGAACTCCTTGCCCATCAGCACTCCAAGGGCCTTCTCTCTGGAGCTGCTTTCCAGCGGCTCAGCCTCCAGCCTGTACTGGTGCAAGGGAAATATTCAGTGCCCTGTGAACTCCTGTCTTAGAAATAAACCCTTCATTGTCCAGCCATGGTGCATCGTGAGGAAGGCTGAATACAGTGCAGAGCTCTGATGAAAGCCTTGTTGAAGTGTCCTGCTAAAATTATTGGTGTTTGAACTGCATTGCTAAGGCCCCTAGGGAGATCTTCTGAATTAGAGATCCACCTTTCCAGCTAAGTGCAAATAGGCCCTGGAAGTGTAAATCAATGACCTCAGAAGGATGTGGTGTGCTGGGGATGTGCAGGATTACCTTGCAGGCTCAGATGGTGCGGGCTGCCTTATCTTTGCTTGCTGCCAGACCAGACCAGAGCCAAAGCTTTCATCTCCCAGACTTATTATTTGCCAAATCTTTCTGTTTAATTCTATTTTAGTTAAACTCTTTTAATGGTTTTAATTATTAAGATCATACTGCAGGCTTCTGCTTCCATTGCAGCTAACTGCAGCAGTTCTCAGCTTGCAGAGTATTCTTTTGGGGAGAGAGCTGAGCAGGTCTCTTGAAATATCCCAACCTTTTAATCACTGCACAGACACAGAATGTGCACCGGGACATCTTTGGTATTCAACTTGCTACTTTTTCTTTCTATTTGAAGCCTCAGATGCTAACAGCATGTGTGGGTTGGGATATTTTTTACTGGACACAAGGCAGCACTTTTTGCCTGGCTGCCATGCATCTCTGCATTTGGTTTTAGCTGGGATATGCCAGAGTGCCTTGCCCAGCCCCAACAGTTGTTCTTTCCATCTAGCTTCAAGCCAGTCGAGGCCTCCAGCTGCTCTGTGTAGCAGAGAATGGTATAAAACATAAATCCTTCTGGAGGGACAGCTACCTAATGGCAGTGCTGGCACAGGCTGACCAGAGAAATGGTGAAAGCCCCATCCCTAGAGACATTCAAGGTCAAACTTGGTGTGGCCCTGTGCAGCCTGCTCTGGTTATAGTGTCCCTGCTGCCTGCAGGAGGGTTGGGCGAAGGAGCAAAAAGGCTGTTTCCATCTCAGATGGCTTCCACTTTTACTCCTCAGGTGTTATCAGAAAACACCTTGCAAAGCCTTACTTCAGCAAGGCAAAGAGAGTTTCTGTGGAGCTCCAGTTGATCTTACAAAGACTTTCTCTTCTCAGGACTAAGGATGTTGAGGGTTTTTTCCTGCTGTTTCTCTTAAGGTGGTGCAGCAGCTTGTCAGCAGAGAACACCTGCAGGGATTTAGGGAGACGGAGCTGGAAAGCATCTTCCTAACTCGTACAGAACCTTGGGAGGCCTTTCTAGGGAATACAGCAAAGCTCTAGAAATAGCTGGGTCTTTAGACATCAGCTTACAGGTCTGAAATATGCTGTGAAAGCCGTAAAAGCTGCTCAAGTGTTTGCCATCATCCTGTAATAAATCTGGCAGAAGCTGTTCCCAGATTGAGCCTCTCTGGGGAGTCTGTAATTGAAATACTGAACCTGGACACATTTTTAGACTTTGGATTCACTGGAAATAGAAGGTGACATAAATCCATGACAGGGCTGTATGAGTCTACCTCATCCTTCAGCAGCTGAGGACTTGGTCCTTCAAGACTGGCAAGATTTAGAAAAGCTGGTCAGGAGCTGAGAAGGGCACCATGAGAACCACGCAGCACAAAGAGAAGTTGAAACTAAAAATTTGTCCAACTGAACAGAGCTCCAGAGACTGGAGGCCTGTAGCTGGAGTAGGGGAGAGCTGAGCTGCAGAGGGAAGAGATCCCTGGATATGACATCTGTGGATGTTTTGGAAAGGCCTGTTAGAGGAACAAGTTGTTAGCAGTGGTGCGCTGACCCAGGCCAGGCAGTTCCAGGTTCAGCAGCCTGCCCACCACAGAGTGCAGCTAACCCAGCACAGCCCCAGCCCTGGCCCAGGCAGCCTGGCAGTGTGGGAGCTGCACACCAGAGGAGAGGAGGACCTCCAGGAGCACTGCTGCAGAGAAGAAGAAACTGTTAGAGGGAAATGGGGACAGCTGGGCGAACTACAGGGGCAGGAGGCTGGAAATGCTTCCAGAGTGTGAAACATGTCCACTTGTCTGTCTTCTAGGAGAAGGCTCAGGGCGTTATTGCCTGGGAAAGGTCACTCTGATGTGCCGGAGCTGTCTGCTTTACACCCCTGAGTTGGCAGGGCACCGCTTGCCAGCCAGGTGAGAACCTCCCTTGCAAACCCAAAGCTAAACCATGCCTCTGGACAGGGCCTCTGCTCCTCTGGGTGTGTTTGTGCATGCTCATAACCCAACCCAGGGTGCAGGGCTGGTGGCTATTGTTAAAACTGAGACCCAGGAAGGCTCCTTTCTGTCTGTTCATGGAATCGTGCTGAGGTTTGGGTTGGAAGAGACCTTTAAAGCTCGTCCAGTTCCAAGCCCCCTGCCGTGGGCAGGGACACCTCTCACCAGCACAGCTTGCTCCTGCCTGCCAAGAAGGAATTTCAAAGGGATGAATTCTGGACTTGATAGAAGAAAATGGCTTGAGTTGGAAGGGACCTTAGAGGTCATGCAGTTGTGACCCCCTGCTATGGGCAGGGTCACCTCCCACAAGCCCTGTTGTGATCCCCTTGATCCATGGTGCTGGTGTGGTGGCAGTAGCTCCTGGCAAGGGGTCCTGCTAGGCAGTGAATGAAGCAGAAGCTCTGTGCTGTGCAGGCAGAGCTCCAAAACCCTTACACAGAGAGCTCCTAAGAGGAGTCCTGAGCATGTCCCTGGCAGTATCCCTAAACCAAAGCCCTAGCAGTATCCCTAGAAGTATCCCAGGCTCTCTGTGGCTGTCTTTAATGCCCTTTGTTATCAATCACTTAAGCAATAGAGTTCAGCTGGCTGTATAAACTAAAACCCACTCCAAGCAAAGGCTGCCAATGTGTAAGAAGGAAAAAAGCTCTGCCACATATATAAACCAAACTGTTTTCCTGATCAGAGGTGCCAGGGTGCAGAGAAGGTGGCTCCAGCAGAATACTGCTGCTCCTGGCACACATGGGACGCTGTTGCTCTGCTTGTTGCAGCCTGTGGTTGGTCAGCTAAGGAGCTGTGCACTCTGCACAGCAGCTGCCACGCAGCCCAGGCTTCTCTGAGTCTCATCCAGCCTGGCCTTTAACACCTCCAAGGAGGAGGCATCCACACCCTTCCTGGGCAACCTGTGCCAGTGTCTCACCATCCTCATACTTCTTCCTGATGTCCAATCTAAACCTACTCTGCCACCTTTTCCTGCTCTCCTCTGACTCTACAGACGTATACCCCCCTCTGGACTTGAACCTGTGTGTGGCAGCAGACAGGGACTTGTGGAGCCCATGGTGCCAGGGTCTGGGTGAGACAGGCTGCTCAGCCCCACGGCAGCTGGACTTTAGTACAGGACTTCATTTGCAGAGAACTCTTTCCTATGAGCAGTCAAGTACATTTTCTGGATTCTGTGTCTCCTTTCACGTTTTTCTCTTCCATTTCAGATTGCAGCTTGGATGGGAGAAAAAATAGAGAATCAGCCTGCAACTGCTGGTGGAAGAGCTCTCTCTGCTGCCTCCCGAGAGACCTGCAGCTGCTCTCTGCTCCAGGCTCCCCAAGGCTGAGAGGGACACTTCAGAGCACTAGAGAAATGTCATCCACTGCAGCTGGATGAGAGTCAACATCTCAGGTGCCGAGTGCTGCACTTGGGTTTCAACAACCCTACCCAATGCTACAGGCTTGGGCCAGCGTGGCTGGAGAGCTGCCTGCTGGAGAGCAGCCCTGAGGGTGTTGATTGGTGGCTGGCTGAAGATGATCCACGGTGTGCCCAGGTGGCCAAGAAGGTCAATGTCATCCTGAATCAGGAATAGTGTGGCCAGCAGGTCTAGGGATGTGATTGTCTGCAGCCACACATTGAATACTGGGTTTGGTTTTGGGCCTCTTGCTCCAAGAAGAGTATTGAGGAGCTGGAGCATGTACAGAGAAGGGCAACCAAGTTGGTGAAGAGTCTTGAACACAAGTCTGGTGAGGAGCAGCTGAGGGACCTGGGGCTGTTTCCTATTTAGAAAAGAAGGCTGAGGGGACACCTCATTACCCTCTACAACTCCCTGAAAGGAGGCTGCAATAGGACGTGGGTTGGTCTCTTCTCAGATGCAACAAGTGACAGGACAAGAGGAAACAGCCTCAAGCTGTGTCAGGGAAGGTTCAGGTTGGATATTAGGAACAATTTCTTCCCAGCAAGGGTTCTTAGGCTCTGGCACAGGCTGCCCAGGGAGCTGCTGGAGTTCCCATCCCTGGAGAGGTTTCAAAGCTGCATGGATGTGGTGCTGAGGGAGGTGGTTTGGTGGCAGTGGTTGGCAGCAGTGGTGGGGCTGTGAGCTCTGGGGGACTGATGCTTCCTGAGGTACTCATGGCCCAGGGAAACCTCCTTGTGATGGAATGGAGGAAGCAGCCCAGAAGAGCTCTCTGTGGCACAGCTGTTCAAGAGAAACAGGGACCTGCTGGAGAGAGCCCAGCAGACAGCCAGGAGGATGACTGAGGGACTTGAGCACCTCCCCTGTGGAGAGAGACTGAGAGCCCTGGGGCTGTTTAGTCTGGAGAGAAGGCTGAGGGGGGATCTGATCAGTGTCTATCAGTATCTGAGGGGTGGGTGTCAGTGGCTGAGGCCAAGCTCTTTTCTCTGGAGCACAGCAACAAGCCAAGGAGCAATGGATACAAACTGGAACAGAGGAGGTTTCACCTCAACATGAGGAGAAACTTCTTTACAGTGAGGGTGACAGAGCCCTGGAGCAGGCTGCCCAGAGAGGTTGTGGAGTCTCCTCCTCTGGAGCCCTTTGAAATCCACCTGCATGCATTCCTGTGCAGACTACACTGGGAGGCCCTGCCTCAGCAGGGCGCTGGACTAGATGATATCTGGAGGTCCCTTTCAACATCTAAAGCTCTGTGACTCTGTGATTCTCCCAGCTTTTGCCTCTGCAACAAGGTCTGGGTGAGGTTTGCTCTTCCTTTACCTCATGCAAAGAGAGGGCCACCCCAAAGACCGGGAATGAAGGGGCAGAGAGGAGAAGGAGTGGGAAATCCCGAACATTCCAAACGGGATTGCTAATCTAAAAATAGCCACTTGATGCATGCAGGGGAAGAAGGAGGAGAATGGGCTGAGTGTCTTTGCTGGGGGTTGCTCATTGCATTTGTGCCTCTGCAGCACCTGACGGAACAGTGCCAGACAGTGCCCTTGATCAGCAGCCAGCCTGCTGCCCCGGCAGCAGCAGCCATGGTTCTGGGATGCTCTGATTAATTCAAGCAGCACATTTTTGGGAACAAAAAGTCTGAGTTCCTGAGAGATGTGGGTGCTATGAGTGTGAAAGGATTAAAAACAGCATCAGCACCTCAAATCTCTGATCTCTCCAGGTGCCCCTTCCAAATCCTCCCTTTGTCTGTGACCTAGGGACAGGTTGGCAGAAACAGAAAGCTGGACCATGGAGAGCCTGATTTAAGGAGAGTGACGTTTTCAGCTGCTATTCCAGAATGCAACTCTTCAGCTCACTGAAATATTCCTATATTTAGCCCCTCACTAGAAATATTCCACACATTTCATAGGATCACAGAATATCAGAAACTGGAAATGACTTTGCAGAGAAGGCTGATGGGAGACCTTATCACTCTCCACAACTCCATGAAAGGAGGTTGGAATGAGGTGGGTGTTGGTCTCTTCTCCCAGGTAAAAAGGGGACACAGTCTCAAGTTGTGCTGGGAGTGGTCTAGGCTGGATGTTAGCAGGAAGCTCTGCACAGAGAGAGTGATTGGCATTGGAATGGGCTGCCCAGGGAGGTGGTGGAATCACTGTCCCTGGAGGTTTTGAAGCCAAGCCTGGATGGGGCACTTAGTGCCATCGTCTGGTTAATGGACAGGGCTGGGTGCTAGACTGGACTGGATGAGCTTGGAGGTCTCTTCCAACCTGGTTGATTCTATGATTCTATGAAAAAGTGACAGAATGTGAGGAAATGGCCCCAAGTTGCACCAGGGGAGGTTTAGATTGAATATAAAGAAAACTTTCTTCATGGACAGGACCCTGGAACAGGCTGGCTGGGGAGGTGCTGGATTGCCTGGAGGTGTTTAAAAGACATCTCGACAAGGTGCTTAGGGGTGTGGTGTAAGACTTGTGTGCAGAGCGGCTTTAGGATCTGGTTGGACTCAATAATCATAAGAGCTTTTCCAACCAGCCAGTTCTAGGATTCTATGATTGTGTGATTATGTGATTCTATGTATTTCCCATGTGCATTATAAAGTCAGCACAGTCTTTTAATTCCTTACCTACCTCTCCAGAGATTGATAACACTTAAGTGAGAAAAAGGTGGCTTGTTCCTGGCCAGTTGTCAGTAACAGTACAATTTGGTATCATGGACGGGAGACTGCCAGTCAAATCATCTCACAGATTTACAGATTTTGTGTTGTGGGTACCAACCACTGAAACCAAGAAACACTGAATAGCAGAATGCACGAGGCTGGAAGGGATCCTCAAAGTCATCTTGTCCAACCCCCATGCAGAAAGCAGAGACACCTCCAACTAGAGCAGAAGAAAATGGCTAACAGATAGGACTGAGGTAGAGCAAGTGAGTGATGTGTGAGATGTGGCAGGCCACCAAAACCTGCAGAATGTGTACATAGCTGAGAGGAACTTGGTCTCTGGAAGAAAAAAAAACATGAACATGCTCTGCTCTGTTGTATGGTAACATGCAGAGCATTGTGTAGCTGTTCCTGTGCAAACCTTGTCTGTTGTTTTGGTAGGCACTTCAGGTAGTCCATGCCACAACTTTTAAAGGATCCAATGTACACTTGGGTTAAAGTGGGTTGAACAACACTTTTCTAAGATGAAGGGGTGCTCTGATCCAGCTTATAACATAGATTCTTCCTGCAGTCATGGAATGAATGCTTTGCAGGAGCCTGATGCTGCAAAATGCTGATGTAAAGTGTTGTGCTGGGGTGGAGACGTATTGCCTCTAACCACTGCAACAAAGAGCAATTAGGGCTGCTCCTGTGCAGCTGATGTGGCACATTCCTCTGCAGCAGATGTTGTGCAGTGGTGTGCAGTAGATGTGGTTTACTGCTGTGCAGTAGATGTGGTGCACTCCTGTGCAGTAGATGTAGTGCAGTGCTGTGCAGTAGATGTGGTGCAGTGCCATGCAATGGATGCGGTGCTGTGGTGTGTAGTAGATGTGGTGCACTGCTGCACAGCAGATGTGGTGCAGTGGTGTGCAGCGGATGTGGTGCAGTGGTGTGCAGTAGATGTGGTGCACTGCTGCGCAGTAGATGTGGTGCACTGCTGCACAGCGGATGTGGTGTAGTGCTATGCAGCGGATGTGGTGCAGTGGTGCACAGTGGATGTGGTGCAGTGCTGTGCAGTAGATGTGGTGCACTGCTGCACAGCAGATGTGGTGTAGTGCTATGCAGCGGATGTGGTGCAGTGGTGTGCAGCGGATGTGGTGCAGTGCTGTGCAGTAGATGTGGTGCACTGCTGCACAGCGGATGTGGTGCAGTGCTGTGCAGTAGATGTGGTGCACTGCTGCACAGCAGATGTGGTGCAGTGCTGTGCAGTAGATGTGGTGCACTGCTGCACAGCAGATGTGGTGCAGTGCTGTGCAGCAGATGTGGTGCACTGCTGCACAGCGGATGTGGTGCAGTGCTGTGCAGTAGATGTGGTGCACTGCTGCACAGCGGATGTGGTGCAGTGCTGTGCAGTAGATGTGGTGCACTGCTGCACAGCGGATGTGGTGCAGTGCTGTGCAGTAGATGTGGTGCACTGCTGCACAGCGGATGTGGTGCAGTGCTGTGCAGTAGATGTGGTGCACTGCTGCACAGCGGATGTGGTGCAGTGCTGTGCAGTAGATGTGGTGCACTGCTGCACAGCGGATGTGGTGTAGTGCTATGCAGCGGATGTGGTGCAGTGGTGTGCAGCGGATGTGGTGCAGTGCTGTGCAGTAGATGTGGTGCACTGCTGCACAGCGGATGTGGTGCAGTGCTGTGCAGTAGATGTGGTGCACTGCTGCACAGCAGATGTGGTGCAGTGCTGTGCAGTAGATGTGGTGCACTGCTGCACAGCGGATGTGGTGCAGTGCTGTGCAGTAGATGTGGTGCACTGCTGCACAGCGGATGTTGTGCAGTGGTGTGCAGCAGATGTGGTGCACTGCTGTGCATCTCAATTTTTAGATCAGTGCTGATGTTCCCAGTCCTTGTGGAAGTCCCTGGAGGCACAGCAGACTGCCAAGCCTGACTGCCTGTCTGCTGAGGCCTCTGGATGGCGCCTCAAGTGCAAAACCCTTCTAGTGGAGATGCAAGGGGACCCTGCCAGAGGTGCCTTCTCCTCTTCCCTGGCAGACATGTGTGTGGAGCTGACAGCTCACCAGCGAGCAGCAGCTACCTCCTCCCAGCAGCAGAAAGCTGTCCAGGTCTCCTCCTGTCCGCATGTATCCACTTGAGTCTTTCCTGTCCCAGCTGCGGAAAAGCAGCGGCGGCGGCGCCAGGAGCTGCAGTGCTCTTGTGCTGCCGCAGGGAGGCGGCTCCAGGTCTGGTTGTGAAGGTGAGGAACTGGCTGTAAACAGCACATCCTGGTGGCACTGGCTCGCAGGCAAGGCACTTAGAGCTCTCTAGCAGGCTGCAGGATACACTTACGTGAGCATCTGGGTTATCGTCAGAACGCAAAGCCTGATTGTGCCTTTTCTAGCTTGGGCCTGGGCACAAAGTGCACCTCGGGGGGATGGATTTCTGAGAAGTGTGCCACTGGAGCTGTGGAATGACCTACAGGCAACATACACAGCGTTTGTGTTCCACTGCAGGATCTAACTTGGAGAAATAAATATTTGCTCTCTCGTAGGTCTGTGGGACCTCGCCATGCAGAACACCGTGTGCTGCCCGTGCCTGCACCTGGGCACACCTCTCAGCCTGGCATTCGCTTTAGACTCTGTTTTCTCTGCTTCTCTGGAAAAAAACACTCTGCTATATTTCTGTGTCTCACATAAACCATGAATTGTATAGTAGATGGGACAGAACATACTTCTTTCAGAGGCTGGAATCTCATTGCACTGAAATGCATTCAGACACCTCATCAGAGAAGATCTCAGCCCGCAGCAAAGATATTTTGAGCAGTATTTATGAACTAAAGTGAAAAGAGAGCCTGGAGTACAGATAGGAACACACCACAGCAACTTATCATCCACCTTGTCATAGAATGGCAGGGGTTGGAAGTGACCTCCAAGATCATCCAGTCCAACTCCCCTGCCAGAGCAGAATCACCCAGGGCAGGGCACACAGGAACACATCCAGATGGAACTTGAAAGTTTCCTGAGAAGGAGATTCCACAGCCTCTCTGGGCAGCCTGCTCCAGGCCTCCAGCACCCTCACACCAAACAAGTTTTTCCTCATCTTGAGGTGGAACTTCCCAGGGTCCAGTTTGTCTCCACTGCCCTTTGTCCTATCCCAGGACACCACTGCAAAGAGCCTGGCTCCATCCTTGTCAATAAGATCCTCTCTCAGTTTTCTCCAGACTAACCAGCCCCAGGGCTCTCAGCCTTTCCTCATCACGCAGATGTCTCAGTCCCTTCATCACTCTTGTAGCCTCCACTGGACTGTCTCAAGTAGATCCCTGTTCCTCTTGAAGTGGGGAGCTCAGAACTGGACACCATACTCCAGATGTGGTCTCACGAGGAGAGAATGTCAGGAAAACTGACACGCTCTTCTTGATGCACCCCAGGATCCCATGGCCTTCCTGTCCACAAGGGCACATTGCTGTCCCATGAAAAACTTCTTGACTGAGGTTGTTCATCAGGGAGCTGCAAGTTTTGCATTGCTGGCAAAGTATTCCATCAGTGTTGTTTGGTTGAATGTGGCTCCTACTGGTTGGCATTAGAGGATAGTACAGAAGTAGATGTCCCTAGATTGCCTTCTCTGTTCTCTGAGAGTATTTTAAATGTTGGAGCCTACATGTTCCTGCCACTGTGTTGTTCTTTAAGCATCAGCAGGGGTTTCACTTTCATCAAGTTTAGGTTGCTGGGTGTGAAAATTTGCTAGGGGGAGGTATTAAAAGAAGGAGCTCAGGCCATGAGAGATGTACAGAGGGGAAACCCACAGCACTGGGAATGCTTGGTGCCCGTTTGAGTTTTGTGTACCCTTCACTTGCAAATGTGCCCTTGCTGTACCTTTTCTTCTACAGTGGATGGAATTACCCAAAAAGCTCTGACTTGGGATGAACACTTCTCACCCCATTCCTCAGATCACTGACCTGAGCCTGCAGTTTCATATTACCAGTAGTAGCATTTTTATTTACAATGCACTGTTTGCCATGGCAAGCACTAATGGTAAAAATCATCTTTATATGTGAACATCACATGCAGCTGTGCTGCCCAAGTTCATAGTGTCAATCTTCTTCCCCCCCCCCCCCGTCCAGTTCAATATGTTTTTAAAATCCATCCTGTGCATCTGTGTCTGCACATGAAGGCAGTGCTGGTGTGTTGAACCCTGTGAGCAGTATTGATCCATGGTGAAAGACTAGGAGACTTACCACCAGGGTTTTACATAGAGTGCTTGGGGATATGGTTTAGTGGTGGACTTAGTAGAGCAGTGATCATGGTTGGACACAATGACCTTGAAGGCCTGTTCCAACCTAAATAATTTATTGATTCTGTCTCTATGATCCTTCAGATTTGGTTTCTTTCTCATTCTGGACTTATCACAGAAAGAGGAAGGAGGAAATTGGACAATCTAACATCAACAGGCTAAACACATTAAAAAGTGACAGTAAGAAAGCCACTTGAATCGTAGGATCATAGAACAGGTTGGGTTGGAAGGAATATCCAAAGTTCATCAAGTCCATCCCCTTTGTAGTCAGCAGGGACATCCTCCACTAGATCAGGCTGCCCAGAGCCCTGTCCAGCCTCACCAGGGATGGAGCCTCAACCACCTCCCAGGACAACCTGTTGGAGTGTTCCAGCAGCCTCCTGGTGCAGAACTTGTTCTTCATATCCAATCTCAATCTGCTCTGCTCTCATTTCAAACCACTGTCCTTGTCCTGTCCCTGCAGGCCTTTGGGAACAGACCCTCTGCAGCCTTCTTATAACCCCATTTAGGTACTGGAAGATCACTATTAGGCTTCCCTGGAACTTTCCCTGGAACCCTTGCTGGGAAGAAATTGTTCCTAATATCCAATATGAACCTATCCTGAAACAACTTGAGGCTGTTTCCTCTTGTCCTGTCACTTGCTGCACATGAGAAGGGACCAATTCCCTGCTCTTTCAGGGAACTGTAGACAGCAGTGAGGTGTTCCCTCAGCCTCCTCTCCTCCAGACTGAACAACTCCTGTTCTCTCAGCTGCTCCTCACCACACCTCTGCTCCAGCTTGCTTTTCCTTTTCTGGAGATGCTCAGCATTTACCAGACTAGGCATAGATTTTGACTTCAACTGAGACCTCCACATGGGAAAGGCATGGACAACCTAGAGCAAGCTCAGTAGGAGCTTCTGAAGTGGTTATGCCAGAGCACACCAGAGGTGAGGAGGCTGATTCAGCCTGAGGGGAATAACAGCACCCCCCTCAGCACCCCTGGGCAAGAAGACACAGGCGGAGACTTCGCTGTGCTGCATGGTGAGAGTCTGAGGCACAGAGGTGCGAGTTGAAATGAGGGATTCAGGTTGGGTGCAAGGAATAGCTTTTCCATACTGTGGACAGCTGGACCCCTCAGGCTTTTTACACTCCTGAGCGGACACAGCCCTGAGCAGCCTGGGCTGAGCACACAGCTGGCCCTGCTGTGAGCAAACACTGGGACAGAGATGCAGTGAGCTGCTGCTCAGGTGAGTGCCCCTGGCTCAGCCCCGGGATTCTGTTCCGTACAAATAAATACACAGCAAACAGGAATTGTTCCTCAGAAGGGACTGCATGTTCCAGAGAGTATGGACCTCAACATTTGTCATTCTCTCCCTCTGCTAATCACACTGAAAAAATCCCTGCAAACATATGGCATATCTTTGACTGCCTTTTTGCTCTGCCAAAGGAATTCTCGAGGCCTGCCATTGGAGGGAGATAGAGGTGAAGCTTTAGTCTCAACGTGCAGCAGCACAGGCAGAGAGGAAAGGCAGAGGCAGCAAATACTTGTGGGCCAGGGGATCTTCATATTTAGGTTGACAAGAATTTGCTGTATTCCCTGTCCCTATGAACTGGACCAAAGAGCTGGTCCCTGTCCTGGAGAGACTGGCTGAAGGCTGCAGTGTTAAAAAAGCTTCTGGACTGAGGTGAGCAGTAGGAATTCACCTCTTAACTGATGTTGGGCTGATGAAAACTGAGATTTTCAGTACTGACCTGCAGCTTTACTCTTTTAGATAGAGTCATAGAATCACAGAATCATTTAGGTTGGAAAACAACTTCAAGATCGAGTCCAACCATTAATTCTAACAATCCACCACATCCCCAAGCACCACATCCACACAGCTCTTAAACCCCGCCAGGGACGGAGGCTCCACTACCTCCCTGGGCAGCTGTGCCAGTGTCTGAGAACCCTTTCAATGAAAAACTTCCTAATGTGCAGCCTACACCTGCTCTGGTGCAGCTTCAGTCCAGTCCTTCTTGTTCTATCACTTGTTACTTGGGAAAAGAGACCAACCCCACCTCACTGCAGTCTGCTGTCAGAGTGTTGTAGAGAGCAATGAGGTCTCCCCTCAGCCTTCTCTTCCCCAGGTTCCCCAGCTGCTCCTCACCAGCCCTGTTTTACCAGACCCTTCACCAGCTTTCTTGTTCTCTTCACAAGATCACAGGCTCACAGGATGTTAGGGGTGGGAAAGGACCTCTGGAGATCTTCAGGTCCCACTCCCCTGCTAGATCAGGAGCAGAGCATCCAGCACAGGTCACACAGGAACACATCCAGGCAGGGCTGGAAAGGCTCCAGAAAAGGAGACTCCACAACCTCTCTGGGCAGCCTGTGCCAGGGCTCTGGACCCTCATTTTGAGGTGGAACTTCCTGTGTTGCAGTTTCCATCCACTGCCTGTTGTCCTATGCCAGGGCACAGGTGAGCAGAGGCTGTCCCTGTCCCTTCCTTTCTGACCCCCAGCCCTCAGCTAGTGACAGACATTGCTCAGATCCCTCTCAGCCTTCTCCTCTGCAGACTCTCAACCCCAGGGCTCTCAGCCTCTCCTCAGCAGGCAGTGCTGCAGTCCCTTCAGCACCCTTGGAGCCCTCCCTTGGATTCTCTCCAGCAGATCCCTGTCCCTCTTGACCTGGGGAGCCCAGACCTGGATACAATATTGCAGGTGAGGTCTCAGCAGGGCAGAGCAGAGGGGCAGGAGAACCTCTCTGGATCTGCTGGCCACACTCTTCTGAATGCCCCCCAGGACCCCACTGGCTTCTTGCCCACCAGGGCTTATTGCTGTCCATGCAGAAGTTGCTGCCCACCAGCACTCGCAGGTCCTTCTCCAAAGGCTGATTCCAGCAGTCACCTCCCAGCCTGTCCTGGTGCAGTTTATTTTCCTTCCCAGGTGCAGGACTCTGCACTGATCCCTGTTGAACCTCATCAAGTTCCTCTCTGCCCAGCTCCCAGCCTGCCCAAGCCTCAGTGAATGGCCTCCCCCCTCCAGGGGACTCAGTCAAGACTTCTAATCTGGTATGGTCAGCAAACTTGCTGAGCAAACTTTGTCTGTGCTCTCTTCGATGTCATTGATGAAGATGTTGAACAGGCATGGACCCAGTGCTGATCCCTGGAGGACTCCACTGGTTACAGCTGAACCTGGCACCATTGACCACCATTCTGCACTCCATTGTGTAGCCAGATCCTAACCCCTCTCACTGCCTGCTCTTCTGTCCCACACCTCCTGAGCTTGCTCACAAGGGTGTTGTGGGAGAGTGTCAAAAGCCTTTCTAAGGTCAAGGCAGACTACATCCACTGCTTTGCCTGCAGCTACCCATTGGGTTACAGCACCATAGATCGCGACCAGGTTAGCCCAGCCTGACAGCCCCTTGGTGAATCCACCCTGACTACTCCTGATAATCTCTTCCAAGTGCCGAGAGATGACCTCCAGAATGAGCTGCTCCACTGACCTTCTCTCAAGCCCTCAGCCACCTCTGCTGTTTGCCAGGATTTAGCAAACATGCTGCAGAATAGCAGAGTGACAATGTCGGGCAGTTCTCTCAGCACTCTTGGGTGCATCTCATCAGGGACTTGTGAACATCCAATTTGTGTAACTGCTTCCTAACCCAGTCTGCAATGACTAGTGGAGAGTCCTCCCTCCTCCAGACCTCCTCATCCAGGGTCCGGAGTTCACAGGGGCTGGTCTTAGGAATAAAGACTGAAGCAAAGAAAGTATTCAGCAGCTCTGCCTTCTTTGCATCCTCAGTTCTCATGCTGCCTTCTCACTCAGCACTGGGCTCACACTTTCCCTGTTCTTGCTTTTACTGCTGATGTATTTGAAGAAGCCTTTCTTCAAAAACAGAGGAACTTCCTGTTGCCCTCTCTCTTGCCCTGCCTCCTTATCTGCCAGCACTACCCTTTTGTTCCTGCTGCTCTTTGTTTTACCATGTGGCCATCCTTCCACAAGGTGGACAAACCCATTGCCATCAATCTGATTATATATATTTTTTTTGTTTGTTTCTTGTTTTTCCTTTCCTATCCCCCCTTGTTACTCCCCTACCTGAAATACCTTTTATTTATTGTTGAAGTTTTCTCTTTTAACTTCCAAACTGAAGTGAGACTATTTGGGTGTGTTTTACCTTTTTCACTCTACATTCCAAAAGAGGGGGGAAGGGGAGGCATCCTATAATGGCATTGGTCCTGTTAGCTCTATGTATTTTGAGTCTCTTGGAAATGAAATTAGTCAGGGATTGGCGAGTTCAGTCGTTCCTTTTATGACTAGACATCAATGCTCTTCTTTCTTGCATTCGAGAGATAATAGCTGCTGGCGTCAGATGGAGGACTTGGAGGTAGATTTACCTTGTTTCTGTTCTGAAGAAGCATGTTTCTAGAAGAAATGTAACCATGACTGCACTAGTCCAAGAACCATGGAGTGTGTCAGGTTGGGAGGGACCCTCAAAGGTCATCTTCTCCAACCCTCCTGCAGTTATCAGGAGCAGCTCAGGGGTTGTGCAGAGTCCCATCAAGTTTGACTTTCAATGTCTCCAGGAATGGGGCCTCCACCATATCCCTGAGCGACTTGTTCCCCTGTTTTAATACCCTCACTGTGCAGAACCTTCTCCTGATGTCCAACCTGACTCTGCCCTGTTCCAGTTTCAAACCATTGCCCTTGTCCTATCCCCACAGGCCCTTCTGAACAGTCCCTCCCCAGCCTGCCTGGAGGTCCCCTTCAAGTACTGGAAGGAAGCTCTGTATAGGGTTAACACTCCAGGGGCAGTAACCCTGAACCTGACCCTAAGGGTCTTGACCCCTCCCCAGGGGTGGGTCACACTCCAGGTGATGGTTAGCCCACTCCCCCCCACTCCCTGTCCTATAAAGGAGAGATGCTTCCTGTTCCTCTCCTGCCACACACCACACTCCACACACCTCTGCCTGCGTACCAGCACACTCCGTGGCAGACACAAGCAGACAAAACCACCATCACACAACTCGGGCTGTTGTATTTTGCTATTTTCCCTTCCCTATCCTTTGTAAACTTCCCTACCTCCAATACCTTTCTAAGTTCTTGTTAAACTTTTCCTTTTCACTTCCAAATCGAGTGAGATTGATTTATTCAGGTGTGCTTATGTCTCTCTCTCTCCCTATATCTAATCCCTTCCTTTGGGAAAGGAGGGGGAAGAGGGGAGGGCACTCTACAAATTGTTATTGGGTCTATCAAATTTATTAGTCTCTGGGAATTTGAATTAGAACCCAAGACAAGCTCTAAGGTCTCCCTGAAGCCTTATCTTTCTCCAGGCTGAATAACCTCAGCTGTTCCAACCTATCTTCTTGGGAGAGGTGCTCCAGCCCTCTGACCATCTTTGTGGCACTCCACTGGACTCACTGCAGTAGACAGGTGTCCTTCCTGTGTTGATGACTCCAAAAGCTGGCACCAGCCCTGCAGGTGAGGTCTCCCCAGAGCAGAGGGCAGGATCCCCTCTCTCCATCTCTGCCCACTCTGTTTTGGATGCAGCCCAGGCTGCCCTTGGCCTTCCGTGCTGCCAGTGCCCATTGCTGGCTCCTGTGCAGCTTCTCCCCGACCAGTACCACCAAGTAAGATCCTGCCACAGTCACACAGAGCACCATAATCATGTTGCTGTCCAGTCTGTTGGAGTGCTCGTAAGTGTGTGGCACTATTTAAAGTTTGCCTTTCCAAGTAGTCTTAATTTCCCTGCATTCAGCTCTACAGATTGAAAGATACTTAGAAGTAGGTTCCTTGGCCCTCATGGAAGGATGTAAATGGTTTTATTTTCCCCAGCTTTGGGTACCATACAGTTCCCTTCGGAATGACTAAGTCAGCAGGAGATGCCTGGATTCCCAGTGCTCATGAAATTCAATCTGTTTCTTTAGGTGCCAAAGGAAGAATCTAGGGCATGGGCATGTGAACTAGTGATGTGGTTTGGCAAGCTGACACTCCTCTCCTGGGGTGTGATAAACTGTCCCTGCACTGAATGAAGCTCCAGGCATCCTGAGAACTTAGAAGGATTTGTCACAGACGTCAGTGGAAATGGTCTTACTGCCTTGAGTGGAGTAAGTTCACTATAAGCCCAGGAATTTCTCTTCAAGGTGCTTGCACATTGATATGCCTGGAGGGCATTTCCTGCGGGGCTCTCATCTCCTTTCTGGCAGCTGGAGTCCGTGCGGGTCTATGGATCTATGCTCTTTTCCGTCTGCAGCTGTGCCAACGAAGAGCTGAATGCCCCAGCCTCCTCCCTTCTTTGCTCCTGCAAGTCACCATCCCCTCTGATCTGCTGCTCAGCTGACTTCCATAGCTTGTTTCACTCAAAATAACCTGTTGTCAAAGTGGCCCCTGCAGTTTTTTTCTGGTTAGGGGCCACAAAAAGAAGGTGAAAAGCACATAATGAGAAGGTGCTGCTTCAGTAACCTCTTCAGCTTGTGCAGCTGCAGCCCCAGGGTGAATGTCCACAGCCCATGTGCAGCTGTTAGCTCAGTTCCCTGCTGTCAGGCAGACCTGCACTCTGGGAACAAGCTGTTTGAACCAAACTCTTTCTATGGCTCAAGAAATTCCTGCAGGAAAAATTATTAGTACGCTAATAGCACAGAACCATAGAACAGGTCTAGTTGGAGGAGACCTCCAAGTTCATCCTCTCCAACCCTGACCCAGCGTGGCAGGGTCAACACCAAACCATGTCCCTGAGCACCAGCTCCACACTGATGGCACACCCCCAGGGATGGGCACTGCAGCACTGCCCTGGACAGCCTGTGCCAAGGTTTGAGAACCTTTCCAGTGCAGAAATACTTCCTGAGCTCCAGCCTGAGCCTTCCCCGGGGCAGACTGGAACCATTGCCTCTGCTCCTGGCCCTTGCCACCAAGCAGCAGAGGCTGCCTTCTCCTTGCTTCAACCTGCCTGCAGGGAGCTACAGAGAGCAATGAGCTCTGCCCTCATCTGCCCTCAGCCTCTTCTTCTGCACCTGCGCACCCCCAGCTCCCTCAGCCCCTCCTCACCCCCAGCTGCTCCAGGCCCTTCTCCAGCCTCACTGCCCTGCTCTGGACAGGCTGCAGCCCCTCAATGTCCTTCCTGCAGTGAGGGGCCCAGAGCTGAGCACAGCACTGGAGGGGTGGCCTGGGCAGCGCTGAGCACAGGGGCATGGGCACCTCCTGTCCCTGCTCCCCACCCTGCTTCTGACCCAAGCCAGGATGCCAGTGGCTTTCTTGGCCAGCAGGGCCCTGCTGGCTCATGTTCAGTGCCTGCCAACCAACACCCCCAGGTCCCTCCCCAAGCTGTAGCTTTCCAACCACACATCCCAAGGTTTGTAGCTCCCCATGGGGTTGCTGTGACCCAGGTGCAGGACTAAGCTCTTTCTGAAAATCAATTCAGTCACCAAATAAATAGCTTCCATGAAATCAAATTAAAAGAAATTCAGCCAGGATGCAGCTGGGATGGTGAAGCAAAACAGATCAGAAACAGAAAAAGCAAAGGCTCTGTTGAGGCAGGCAGAAAGACTTTGAGCTATTTTTTTTGTTGTTGTTGTTGTTTCCTTTACACTTCCAGGGCTCAGCATCAGTGCTCTTTGCCTTGGTTTCCATGAGTGTTATTTTGAACTCACTGCCTCCACTGTCGGAACATACGGCAAGGACTCAGCACAGGCAGCTGTGCCAGGCCCATGACTAATTTTAGCTCTGCTTCCTTTCTGGATGACTTTTGGTGACGAGTTTCAATGAAAATTCAGTTTATACCAACAGTAGTTAGGAGAATGTTTTTCATTTCATCTACTGTTTCTTCCCCCGCTTCCCGTTAGCCTGTAAGGAGGACTTCTTGGAACTGTGGGCTTGGTGAAATTGATGGTACCAATAAATCCCAGCACTTGCAGGCTGGGACTCATAGCAAAGCACGAAGCAGAAAGCAGAGAGGCTGCTTTGCACATTGGTGAGAATAAGCTTGAAGGAAGCACAAAAAGCATCCTTCCCTAGGAAGGGCAACCTGAAAAACCTCCTTGTGAAGAAGGAGAGGGCAAAGATGTGGTCTCTCTCAGGAGCAGCAGACAGGACAGGGTCCCCTCTACAAAATCGTTTCCTGTCTCCTTTCTACCTAATAACAACCATCAGAGGGGCAAGGCTACAGCTGTGTGTGGCGAATAAAGGGTGGAAAAGGGGGGTTACTGCCACACTGATCTGCTTTACATTACTATGTTTCTGGCACATATTAGAATCATAGAATGATCTGGGTTGTAAGAGACCTCCAAAGCTCATCCAGTCCAACACCCTGCAGTCAGTAGGGAGATCCTCAACTAGATCAGGTTGCACACAGCCTTGTCCAGCCTCACCTTGAATATCTTCAGGGATGGGGCCCAAACTACCTCCCTGAGCAACCTGTTGCAGTGTTGCAGCATGCTCATGGTATACGGATATATTACGCCGGGTATGGATTTCTGTGAGTGTGCCCTTTCCATACTTTGCAGTCAGGTAGTTTCTAGTACTTCATAGTCTGATGCAAAGAACCAAGATTCCTCTCTAAGTGCTAAATTACACTAATTAGAGGTCAGCTAAGGCATTAAGACCCAAAAGGTAGGGCAGAAGCAGAAGAATGATGATGAATTGGGCAGTTCTGGTGCAAAGAAAGTTTGAAATGTACACTGGACTACCAACACCAGCAGCACCGCACACTGGGGCTGAGAAATCAAAACACCATGGCAGCTTTTTGCTACTTTTCAGGCTGAATCATAAACCTCTGGTACACCTTCCAGGAAGAGGTTATCTCTCCTCACAGCAGCATCCACGGCTTGCCATTCAGCAAGGCATTTGGGGTTAGTGTAAAGAAAGGCAAAGTGAAAGCCAGGATACCAAGGTGATTTGTGGCATGGGGGTAGCAGGTAAAAAAAAGAAGTGTCTGTTGAAGCATTAAGCCCTGATAAAGCCAAAGAACTGGATTAAAATAAACATGGCAAGTCATCTTTAGGTGTAATCTCATTCCTGAAACTGATATGAAAAACATGACCCACTTAGTTCACATTCAACTGGAGCAGGCCTAGCAGTGATGCTTCCTAGCAGTCAGAAGGACAAATCCCTGGCAAACACTGGCCAGCTGTACTCAGACTGAGCAGTTTGCTCAAATCCCACTGCCAGAGGGGGACAAACATGCAGCTAAGCCACAGTGACCAAGCTCTGCCTTTGTGTCAGGGGCTGGTTGGGAGGATGAGAGAAAAATCTGACACTGATTCATGTGAGTTTTGCACATTTATTTCACTCCAAGAACAGCTCAAAGGGTTGAGTTTTGTTTGCACTATATGACATTGCTACTTGTGTCATGGGGTCACAAAATTAAATGTTTTTCTTTGAGAGGTTCAGCCTGAGTGAAGCAGCTTCTTTGAGCTCTCTAGAGAGCCCCTAAGGGAGAAAGAGGATCCTCCTCAACTAGCTCTGCAGAAAGTATCCTGGGGAAGTTAATTTTTCTGTGCAAACATCACCAATTGCATAAACATATCTGTTGGATTTGGAATGCCAAGGGGAGCATCACTCCTACTTTTGTATCCATTTTGGTTTAGTTTGTCTAATCCTGATTTGAAGCTCTTGCTCCTCACCATGGCTCCTGTGGCAGCATGTTGCAGAAGTGCTTTGCTTTCTCTGTAAAGTGACTTTCGTGGAGGGCCTGTAGGCCCAAAAATAGGCTTGTTTATGCCTTGCCCTGCCTGGACATGTTTTTCTGCCCAAACCATGGGTAAACACATTAAATGGATAAAAGGGGCACAATAGGCCTGCCAGGGGCCCTGTTTGTAAACAGCTTGTGTAAGCCCCCACACGCCCAGCTCATGCTTCCCTGGTGTAAGCCCATGTGATCCCCATATTTGGGAAAGCCCAAGCACTGTGGCTTTTGCCTATTATGGTAAGGTTTGGCTGACTGCCAACCTGATTGGTCATTCTAGTGGC
The DNA here is from genome assembly GCF_015220805.1 of Pogoniulus pusillus. Taxonomy (NCBI): domain Eukaryota; kingdom Metazoa; phylum Chordata; class Aves; order Piciformes; family Lybiidae; genus Pogoniulus; species Pogoniulus pusillus. The sequence goes on along the minus strand of NC_087296.1, from coordinate 15,454,420 downwards.
CAAAGGGGCCATTAATCTCGGCACACATTCAATAAATAGGGGCACACAGGTAAACAAAGTGCTCAGACCCCTGCATGGCTCAGACACTCACGCTCTGACCCACTTGCAGCTCAGACCTCCCTGCCTGTGTACCATACTTGCAGAGCTCACTTAAGCCTGCTTATATGTATATATATGTGGAGCCTCCAGCCAGCTGTGCGCATCTGCACGCCACTGTGTTATCAGGACCAGATCCTGCATTGCCTTTACTTACAGAGCTCAGACTCCCAGCAGCTGTGCACACTTTGCATGCCTGCTGCCTATCACTGCCTGGTAAGCGCCATGGTCACTGAGTTAACCAGGAAGCAGACACTGGATTGTCTGCACACACACACACGGCCTGCTAGCCGTGAGAGAATCATGCTGAGACAGTACAACATCCTACTCCTGCACCTGAGATCCTGCCTGCTAAGGATCCCTGGACAGAGCATCCAGAATAAGCCAGCAGCACAAAGGCAGAGATTGCATTTTCGCCAGGAGAACTAGGTCAGAGACTGTCTTTCCCAGAAGCCAGGAAGAATCTCCTTTCCCCTCAAGCCAGGAGGATTCCAGCCTCAAAGTCCACAGGCAGAGATTCCCTGAAGTTTGGACACTAGGCATAGGCTGTGACATAGCACTGGAGGGTGATTATTGATTAATCAGAATTGTGAGTAATTGTTTTGATGCCTCTGTAAATATCGTCCCTATTAATTTCTCCCCTCTGCCAAAACTGGCATAGGCAGCAGAATACCCCTCCACAACAGTGACTTTGTTTTAAACTGAGTCCTCTTTTACTAGCAGAAGGTGAATGCCTTCCCCCAGCCTTCTCCACTGCCTTCTTTGTCATACAAACCTGGGGCATGGCCTCTCCCACATCACCCAGCTGAGCTGTTGAATCACAGAATTGCTTCAGTTGGAAAGGATCCCTAAGATGCCTTCTGCACCTCATAGCCATCCCATGCCCTAAAATGACCCTCAGATACCCTCTGCTGATCCCTTAGGGCTGCAAAGCATGAAGTACAATATTCTTATGCAGTGCAAAGTTCAGTTTTTGGAGGAAAAGTGTATGCCAGATGAGGAGTCTGGAGGCTGGTGAGTACTGCAGGAGGCTCCTAAGCCTCATTTGTAACACTGAGCTGGCTGAGGTCACCGTGAAAGACCACCTCAAAGCCTGCCACGTCAGGGCACAAAGGCACAGCTTGTTGCCCTCTGGATGTTTTGAGGTATTTTGTTTTGTAAGAACTTAGATCTGATGGTGTCATCAGGCTGCTGAAGCCCATGGTTCCTCATGGCACCATTCTGTTGGATCCTTATCAGGAATGTGTGCTCTTGTAGAACCAGCTAAGAAGATCCTCCCTGGCACAGCTAAGCAAACCATCTTTGTCAGAATTGTAGGCACACTCTGGCATGTGCCAGGCTAGGTGCACACTCCCTGCCTGTAGTGGAGGGCCACACAGGCCCAAACAGGCTTACCTATGCCTGTGCTTGCCTGGACATGTTTTCCCTCCCAAACATGTTTTTCTGCCCAAACCAGAGGTAGACACATTAAATGGACAAAAGGGGCACAACAGGCCTGATGCCTGCCCTGGCTATAGAATGTGCTTGCAAACAGGTTGCGTAAGCCCACGTGCTTAGCGTGTGGCCCACCTATGCTCTCCCCATACCTGGGGGTGCCAGACTTGTGGACCCTTCCTAACTGGGTGTGTTTGGGCTGACTGCCAGAAGGCTATTGGACAGTATTGTGGCCAAAGGACCATCAGCCTAGGCCCACAGCTGATAAATCGGGCGATCCAGGTAAGCAAGGGGCTCTTGCCACCTCCTCCGCTCACCTCTCTCAGCCTGCCTGGGGCCACTATCTCTGTTCGCCTTCCGTGACCCTTTGCTCCAGGGCACTCTGCACCGACCCAGTGGACGATGGAGCGAGGCGCTCCCAGCCGGCCGCCGCTCCAGCCTGCCGCATCAGCCCAGCCGTGCCCGTGGCACCTGCTCAGGCAGCCTGCCCCAGCTCGAGCTGCACTATCAGCTCCACGAGAATCAACCACAGGGCTTTCACTGTGTGTATTTTGGGGACCACAGTTACTGAGGCTTCCAATCAGTGAGCATTTGAACTCTCTTGATTCAAGTTGCTAGAGAATTTTACTAACTTTACCAGTGGCACTTTATGCCACAAGACTCTGACCAGGTGCGGTGGAGGGCCTGTAGGCCAAAAGCAGGCTTATTTATGCCTGCTCTGCCTGGACATGTCTCTCTGCCTGCACCAGGGGTAAACGAGAACAGAGACACAACAGATCGGGGCCATAAAGTCAGTTGCCCAGGACACCTGATTGTGTAAGCCCCCACATGCCCAGCTTGTGCCTGCCTGGTGCTAGGCCCACGTGATTCCCATACCTGGAGTCCAGGCCTGTGGGTTTTACCTAGTGTGGTAAGGTTTGGTGACTTCCAACCTGATTGGTCGTTCCAGTGGCCAATGAGACCGTTAACTCTTGGCCCACAGTTGATAAATAGGGGTGCACAGGCTCACGTGCAGCCTCCCCAACATTGCTTGTGGCTCTGCCACATGCTTGCCTGCCTGCCTGCGTACCTCCTTGCAGCTGTATGCCTGCCTTTGTATGAGTGCCTGCTGTGCACAATGCCGTGGGTTGCCAGGAGCAGATCCACTTGTCTGCGTGTGATCGGCCTCAGGAGCCAGCATTAGACCCATGCTCAGACTGCACAGACTCCTGCCTCTGCACCTGGAGATCCTGCTTGCGTACTCCTGGAGAGAGCAGCCAGCAGGAGCCAGCAGCAAGGTCAGAGACTGCCATTTCCCCTGAAACTGGAGGATTCCAGCCTCAAAGTCCACAGTCAGAGACCCTGAAGAACTGGACACTTGCAATAGGCTGATGCAGCCCTGGAGGGTGATTAATAATTGATAAGAACTGTGAGTAAATGCCTCTGTAATTTCTATTACCTCTGCCATAGAGCAGAAAGCAGCTTTCAGCTCAGCTTTGCTGGGCAAACAGTATAAGACCCCAGGCAGCATTAAGCCATGGGGGAAACTCTCTCTCTGTTAACAGTTTGAATGTTTGCTGGTTATTAATAAGTTTCTGTAGATAGATATTCCATAACCTCTTCATAACTGTGTAAAGAACAATTTAATATTAAAGTTCAGTGGTTGGGGGTGGCGAGAGTTGAAATGTTGGAAGTTACTAAATATATGTATTTTTATAAATATCCTCTCTCATTAATTAATTTCTCCCCTCTGCCTAATCAGCGTAGGGTGCAGAATCCAGGACATTTCTAAAGCCTCTACCAAGTTGCTCAATTCGGCTGTCAATAGACATTCTGTACAACAGTTTCACCAGCTGCATGCACAGGATTTGTGTGGCTTAGCTGTGCATGAGTTTGGGGAAAATCCTCTCTGTATAGATTAATAAATTATTTAAAACCCTTCAAATCGGCCTCATCTCTCACCCCAAACACAGACTCAAACCCCTCTATAACACTGCCAAAACATTTCCTTCAGCAAAACATGTGAGTGCCACAATGCCACAACCAGCAGTGCTGCTACAATCAGTCATTGATGGGCTCAAATGTGCCTTTGCCATCATGCACTGAAAATCACAGGGCCTGCCTGGGATGTTGTTTTCCTGCCTCTTAAATCAGCACTGCATTTCTCTCCATCATCCAGACCTCACATGTGCTGCTGGAGATCCATTGCCCCTCTTGTGTTAAACTCAGAGAACAGGTCAGGGTAATGATGTGCTTAAATCTGTGCTCACTCTGCTACTGTGTCCATCTCTGGAGCCTGCCACACAGGAAGGACAAGGACCTGATGGAGCAGGTCCAGAGGAGGCCATGAAAGTGCTTCAGAGTGCTGGAGAATCTCTGCTACGAGGACAGGTTGAGGGAGCTGGGGGTGTTCAGCCTAGAGAAGAGAAAGATCCAGGGAGACCTTAAAGCAGCCTGGCAGTATCTGAAGGGGCTACAAGCAGGCTGCAGAGGGGCTGTTCCCAAAGGCCTGCAGGAACAAGACGAGGGTAGTGGTTTGGAATGAGAGCAGAGCAGACTGAGATAGGATGTGAGGAACAAGTTCAGCACCAGGAGGCTGCTGGAACACTGCAACAGGTTGCCCTGGGAGGTGGTTGGGGTCCCATCCCTGGACATATTCAAGGTCAGGCTGGACAGGGCCATGGGCAGCCTGATCTAGTGGAGGATGTCCCTGCTGAGTGTAGTAGGGTTGGACTGGATGAGTTTTGGGGATGCCTTCCAACCCAAACCATTCTGTGATTCTGTGCTCTTGTGTATGACCTGAGCCGAGCACACCTTTGTTTCCCCGGCAGAAGTGTGGTCTGCTCAGAAGAAGGCAGTAGGATGTGTGCCCTCTGTTGGCCCCAATGCTTTAGAGGAGCATCTCAAACAGAGCTGACTGTCCTGGAATAAAGCAGAGATTTCAGACCATGAACCACTGCCACACAGTTCCTGTCACTTGCTGAATTCATACAGGAAGTGTCACAAATACAGCAAACGGCTCACAGCACCCATCCTGCCCTGCACAGGGCACAGACACAAGCCAAAGGGCTTCTGCTTGTTTGCTTCTGAAGTGGCTGCAGTGCTTGTGTGGTCATTTGGTCTTCTTCCCTTTACAAATTCCACTGCATTCCTTACTCTCAGCCACCCTGACCACTGGCTCTTGTGTTTCCTACAACGGAGATGAGATCATTAACACCACCAGTATTAATGTCTGCACAAGCTCCTCTTTTTTGCCAGCTCACAGGGCATGTCTGGGTGGCTATGACAAGGAGCTATGATCCATTTAAACTCTTCAGCCTTTGCTGTCATTCCTTGGCTTCATCCTGATAAAAGAAAACTCTATCTGGGTAGATGGAAGGTGTATGAAATCAGAGGTTTGTGGAAAGGTGTTGAAGAAGGGGGACAAGAGGATAACTTATAACAGAGCAAGAAGAAAGAAAAAGGTTAAAAAGAAAATAGAAAAGTAAGAATATGAAATACCTGGAACACAACCATGGTCAGATTACACTCATCATGTCTTCATTATCTCCTGCAGAGGCATAACCTTGTCCAAATAGTGCTGAAACAAAAGGTATTGACAAGGTGTGCATGTAATATCCATGTAGGAAAATGAGCCTGCCATGAAGTATGCACCAGTAGATCAGGTTGAGTCCAGAGGAGGTCTTCAAAGATGATCAGAGGACTGGAGAAAGGCCCAGAGGTTTGGGGCTGTTCAGCCTGAAAAAACAGAAGGTTCTGTGAAGACCTCAGAGCAGCTTTCAAGTACCCAAAGAGGCTGCAGGAGAGCTGGGAAGGGACCTCTGACAAGGGCTGGGAGTGACAGTGCGAGGGACAATGGCTGTGAGCTGGGAGAGGGGAGAAGCTGGGCAGAGAGAGATTGGAGAGGAGGAAGAAATTCTTGAGAGTGAGGGTGGTGAGACACTGACACAGGTTGCCCGGGGAGGCTGTGGTTGCCCCTGCCTGGAGGTGTTCAAGGCCAGGCTGGAAGAGGCCTTGAGCAAGCTGTGCTGGTGGGAGGTGTCCTTGCCCATGGCAGAGGGCTGGAACTGCATAATCTTTAAGGTGCCTTCCAATCCAAAGCATTCAATGAATCTACATTTCATTGTCCTTTATCCACATGGAATAAAGCAGGGAACAGCCAAGCCTTCCTGCAAGGAACACCCAGCTCATGCTGCTTTGCACTGCAAGAATTGGTTACTTGCAAACCAGTAATGAGATGCCTGCCTTTGACAAGCAGCAGTCCATGCCGGCACTTAGCTTTTCTCCCTGGAAGGGTTGAAGGACATGATTCAGCCTGAGGAACAAGAGAGATGGCTGAATCCTGAGGTGATCCTGGCTGTCTTCTCGGATACTGCTCCACTGCAGTTTGTGGCCATGGTTCTGCAGATGACCCACAGTCTCCTGAAAAGAGCTGCTGCATCCTTGTGAGGCAAAAAACAATACAGGAGACAAAGGATCGATTATTCTTTTGCTGATGCCAGGGGCTGTCACAGGCAGTAAACATCTCAGAGGCAGTGTGCAACAGGAGATGTTTTACCACTGACCAGAGGCCTGCAGCTCAAAGAAGGATGAATGTAGTGAGCAGACTTTCTGCTGCTCAAGGTGTCTGTGGAAGAGCTGCCAGGCAAAGTGAGGGTTCGTTGCCACCTGTGTCCAGCAGGCCTGAAAAGGGTCTGCAAATACTGCAGGACAAGGCATGATGAGAAAGGGCAAGATCCTGCACCTGGGCTGGGCAATCCCCCTTATCCATCCAGGCCTGTGGGATGATGAGAGCAGCCTTGCAGAGAAGGACTTGAGGTGCTGGTGGGGGAGAAGCTGGGTGTGCTAGTTTGAAGCAAGCTAGAATGTTTTGGTAACAGAACTAGACAATGGGCAGTGAAATGAAAACAATTGATGTCAACTTCTCTCACAGTCTCGCTGAGAACTCTGGGAAGAAGAAGAAAACTTTCTCCATTTTGTCTCTCACTCTTGCCTTTGCCTTAGACCGAGACACATCTCATTAACCTTGCTCCTACTAACCCTGCTCCCTAACCTCTTGGCTGCACCTCTCTTCTTCCTGAGAACTGGGGTAAGGTTGAGAGGGCCGGGGGGAGGTGTTGGGGTGGTTTGAGAGCCCCTCCTGGGGACTCAGGTTTCTGGGAGGGGAGTTGTGCTTTTGTATTGTTTATCCTTTGTATATTTTTGTATATAATTGTATATAACTGTATATATTGTAAATAGCTGCTTGTAAATTCTGCTAGCTGTAAATAAATTGCTTCATCTATATTCCCAGGGTCCATCTGAGTTAGCTGGGGCAAATTCAAAAGTGTGGGGGGGCGGGGTAACCCCCAAACCATCACATTTTTTAATTGGCTTTCCCAACGTGGGGCTAGAGATTTTTGAGTGATAGGAAAATTAGCTCTGGGAATTAAGATGAAGCTAATAAAGCAGCTATTGTACTTGGTGGGGATTGCTGTGTGGCCTGTTTTCTGGTGTTTTGTGTACAATTGGATCAAAGATCAAATTGGTTATTTCTTGCTTCATGTAGTTTTTAAGAAGGCTAAAGTTAAGCTTTCAAACATGTTCTGGAGCTGGGGTGATTTTATTCTTGGTTATGCTGGTTTTAATATCTCTGAGAATATTACCAAGGACATTACAGGAGCTCTGGTCAATAATGTGACAATCAATGGAAATTCTGCTTTAAATATGGCTCTAATGAGAGTTATTCAGCCTAAGACAGGAATCCCAACTGTTTGTATAGGCACATGCTCGTGTAAAACTGTTTTTCTTCTCACAGTTTTTAATATTTGCCTCATGATTTTAATATTCATATTAATTTTGGCATTATTGGTGAAAAATTCAAAACCAGCTTCTGTAAGAGCTAGGAAAAATTCTGTGTCTCAGAAGCAGTCTCTTTCACAGCAAAACAAGGGAACACAGTTCTCAGCTTCCCCCTTGCCAGCCTCTGCCCCTCCTTCTCCAAGTGCTGGGAACACAGCCAGTGTTCCTGCCACTAACGTAAACAATGATAAGGATAGCAAAAACAATAACAGGCAGAGTTCGGCAGGAGCCCTAGGAGGACAGGCAGGTACCCAAAATCAGAATGTTCCTAGCAACAATCAAAACAAGTCAGGGTTGGCAGGCATCCCAGGAGGACAGGCAAACAATTCCACTAATGCTGGTAACGCTAGCCCAGTCAGTCCAAATCCTAATGACACCAGCTCAGCCAATTCAAACCCCCAGCCAGCAGACCAGAACCAAAATCCTCCTGTTAAAAGCAAGGCAGATTTGAACTCACAAGCTCCAGGTCAGACCCCCAGTAATACAAATGCTCCAAGTCAGACCTCCAATAATTCAAATGCTCCAGGTCAGACTCCTAAAGATTCAAATCCTCCAGCAGACACGTCCAAGTCTGTTGCTGCTCAGGCCCTTCTGGCACCTGCTAAGGCAAAAGCTAAGACAAAGAGTGGTTCCCAGGAGGATGTAAGAGATGGGACCTCTGGTGATCAGCAAGGAGGAGAGGAGGAGGAGATAGTTAGTCTGCGAGACCTTGTAGATGTGCTGAGACAACAATACTCAAGTGAGAGGAGTGCTGTGAGGTTAGCTGCCAAGAGAGAGGATGGTTCCAATGAGTTTAGGAATGCTATGAAGAAGGTTCTGTTAGGCCCAGTACCACCAGATCAACAACAGGAAGAGGAGGTGGAAGATGACATCCAAGGCTCCAAGGATCCACTCAGAGAGGTCAGGGAAGTTAGGAAGGAATACACAAGGGAATCAGGTGAGCCAATCTTAAGTTGGCTAGTCAGATGCCGTGGCATTGGTGCTAATGCCCTGCAGGTAGGAGACAAGTCTGCCAAGCAGCTGGGACCACTCACCAAGGAGAGTGGAGTGGACAAACACCTAGCAAGTCCTCTTGGTAGGGTTAGCTTGTGGACATGCCTTTTGTTGGCTGTGGCTATGAGATATCCTTCCCAGGATGATTTGCCATGGGCTGCCAAGAAGTGGAACACCGTTGAGCAGGGAATTAAGCTTCTGAAGGAGTTTGCTGTGAAGGAAGTGCTTTATGGAGATCATGGCACACATGAGCCTGATGATATTCCTTTGGGAACAGGACTCATGAAGAAGCTTATTAAGCTTGCTCCTTCATCCTATGCTAACATCTTGGCCAGTAAGTTCCTAGCAAGGAGTGATATTGGAAGATCTTTCACTGTTGGTGAATTCACTGATCAGCTCAGGCAGATTGAGGACAGCTTGTCACATTCTGGTATAATCTGTGCCATAAAGACTATGACTACAGAGATGAAGGATAGTATTGAGAATGGCATTAGAAATGGCATGAAAGAACTGAAGGAGGATCTCAAAAACATTACCAATCTGGTAAAGGATACCGTTCCTGCATCATCTGAATGGGTGCATGTTTCTGCAGTCAGGAACAGATGCCCACCTCCTGCAAGGCAATTCCAGCCCAGGAGGAGACAAATTCCACCCAGACAGCAGCAATCACGTGCATCACTGTGGATACTTCTGCGTGACACATACGGGGAGAACATGAACAAGTGGGATGGTAAACCTACTTCAGCTCTTTCAAAGAGAGTCAGGGATCTGCAGAGTGGCAGAAACAGAGGCAGCAATGCCAGGAAAGTAGCTGTCACTTCTTCAGCTTCCGAGAGCAACTGCAATTGTTCCAACAGTTGCAGTTCCTCTCACAACAACACCCATCATTGTGTACACCCTACATGCCATGTTCAGCATTAGGGGTGCCCTGCCTCCAGCCAGGAGGAGGAAAGGGATAGTGGAGAGAACCGAATCTATTGGAATGTATTCATTAGGTGGCCTGGCAGTTCAAGAGTTTGGAAATACAGGGCTTTAGTTGACACAGGTGCTCAGTGTACTTTATTGCCGTCAAATTGCAAAGGGACAGAGTCCATATCTATCTTTGGAATCACTGGTGGATCTCAAGAGTTAACTAAGATACAGGCTAAGATCAGTTTAACTGGTAAAGAGTGGAAGACACATACTATTGTAACTGATCCTGATGCGCCTTGCATTCTGGGAATTGACTTTTTGAGACAAGGTTGTTTCAAAGATCCTAAGGGTCATAAATGGGCTTTTGGAATAGCATCTGTAGAGATTGAGGATGATAAATTGAAATTGTCTATTAGACCTGAACTCTCTGATGAATCTGCAGTTGTGGGACATCATGACATAGAGGACCTGGAAGTGCCAATTGCAACTCAAACTGTTCATCACAGGCAGTACAGAACTAACCGTGACTCTTTGTTGCCCATTCATCAGCTGATTCGTCAACTGGAGAGTCAGGCTGTCATCGAGAAAGCTCATTCACCTTTCGACAGTCCCATCTGGGCTGTGCGCAAACCTATGGGCGACTGGAGACTGACAGTTGATTTTCATGCCCTCAACGAGGTGACGCCACCCATGAGTGCAGCTGTGCCGGACATGCTGGAACTCCAGTACGAGCTGGAATCGAAGGAGGCTAAATGGTATGCAACCATAGACATTGCTAATGCTTTCTTCTCTATTCCCATAGCAAAGGAGTGCAGGCCTCAGTTTGCATTCACCTGGAGAGGAATCCAGTACCAGTTCAACCGTTTGCCTCAGGGGTGGAAACACAGCTCAACCATCTGTCACTCAGTCATCCACAATGCACTGGAGAAAGGTAAAGCTCCAGAGCACATCCAGTACATCGACGACATCATTGTGTGGGGCCAAACTGCTGAGGAAGTCTTCGAGAAAGGTAACAAAATCATTGACATTCTATTGCAAGCAGGTTTTGCCATTAAGAGAGACAAGGTCAAAGGACCTGCCAGAGAGATTCAGTTTCTGGGAGTGTGTTGGCAGGATGGTCGCCGTTACATTCCTCAGGATGTGATCAACAAAGTCTCTACCATGGCAGTTCCCACCAGTAAGAAGGACACACTTTCTTTTCTTGGTGTGGTGGGGTTTTGGAGACTACACATTCCTGGTTTCAGTCAGATTGTCAAACCTCTGCATGATGTGACTCGTAAGAGAAACAATTTCGAGTGGGGACCTGAACAACAAGCAGCCTTTGATCAGATCAAGCGAGAAGTAGTCCATGCAGTGGGCTTGGGACCTGTGAGATCTGGTCCGGACATTAAAAACATTCTGTACACGGCTGCCAGTGACAATGGTCCAACTTGGAGTCTTTGGCAGAGAGCTCCAAATGAGACACGTGGTCGTCCACTTGGTTTCTGGGGACGTTGTTACAGAGGTTCAGAGACAAATTATACCGCAACAGAGAAAGAGATTCTAGCAGCCTATGAGGGAGTGAAAGCAGCTTCTGAAGTGATTGGAACTGAGTCACAATTGCTTTTAGCTCCTAGACTGCCAGTTCTTAACTGGATGTTCAAGGGCAAAGGTTCCTCACTGCATCATGCCACAGATGCAACCTGGTCTAAATGGATGGCTTTGATAACCCAATGAGCGCGAATGGGTAATCTTGACCGACCTGGTCTGGTGGAGGTGATCACCAACTGGCCGGAAGGCACAGACTGTTCCAAACCTCCAGAGGAGAAAATAACTCGTGCTGAGGAAGCTCCTCCCTATGGTGATCTCTCTGATCAGGAAAAGAACTATGCTTTGTTCACAGATGGTTCCTGTCGTCTTGTTGGGAACAAGCGAATATGGAAGTCTGCAGTTTGGAGTCCAACCAGGAGAGTTACCGAAACGAAAGATGGAGAAGGAGAATCCAGTCAGTTTGCTGAGGTAAAAGCTGTTCAACTTGCTCTTGATGTGGCTGAACGTGAGAATTGGCCCATCCTTTACCTCTACACCGACTCATGGATGGTAGCCAATGCTCTATGGGGTTGGCTAAAGGACTGGAAGAAGAATGGTTGGCAGAGCAAAGGAAAGCCTATTTGGTGTGCTGATCTATGGCAGGACATTGATGCACGGCTGGAGAGAACTCCAGTGAAGGTGCAGCACGTAGATGCACACATGCCTAAGAGCAGAGCCACTGAGGAACATCAACATAACCAGCAGGCAGACCAAGCTGCTAAGATTGCTCAAGCTGATACCAACTCTGAACTTGATATTGACCTTGATTGGAAACACCGAGGTGAGTTGTTCTTAGCTCGGTGGGCCCATGACTCATCTGGACATCAAGGCAGAGATGGAACATACTGATGGGCTCGTGATAGGTCAATTGACTTGTCCATGGACGCTATCACCCAAGTCATCTATGACTGTGACATTTGTGCTGCTATTAAGCAGGCTAAGCGAATCAAGCCCTTATGGTATGGTGAGAGATGGTCAAAGTACAAGTATGGTGAAGCCTGGCAGATTGACTACATCACTTTACCTCGATCTCGTTCTGGCAAGCAGTATGTGCTAACGATGGTAGAAGCCAGTACTGGATGGTTGGAAACCTATTCAGTTCCACATGCTACTGCACGTAACACCATTGTTGGTTTGGAGAGACAAATCTTGTGGAGACATGGAACTCCAGAGAGAATCGAGTCAGACAATGGTACTCATTTCAAGAACAATCTTGCGAAAAATTGGACCAAAGAGCATGGTATTGAATGGATCTATCACATACCCTACTATGCACCAGCTTCAGGGAAGATTGAGCGCTACAACGGTTTGTTGAAAACCACCCTAAAAGCCATGGGGGGTGGAACTCTGAAAAACTGGGACAAACATTTAGCACAAGCTACCTGGTTGGTAAATAGTAGAGGTTCAGTAAACAGAGCAGGACCTGCACAATCAGATTTGGTCCAAACAGTAGACGGTGATAAAGTTCCTGTTGTAGGTGAAAAGAATCTGTTAGGGAAAACTGTTTGGGTATTTTCTCCTTCGGGCGAAGGGAAACCTGTCCGAGGGGTGGTTTCTGCTGAAGGTCCTGGTCATACCTACTGGGTAATGCAGGAGAATGGTGAAATCCAGTGTATTCCACAGAGAAATTTAACCTTAGCTGAGAGAGTTTAAATTCAAGCTGTTAGGAGTTTTCTGTTCTAGGTAACATCGGCGCCCAACACTGAGAGAATCTACAATAGAATCTACAGTACGTGAGCACGAACCCAACATCACCTGGGAGTCCCTGTTCTGAGCTTTTGAATCACCTACACCTGATTGAAGTGTGAACTGAACTTGTATATATTGTTTTAGTGTAAATATTGGTTTAGATTAGATTGGATAATTCTCAGCGATACTTTGAGCGAAGTAGACAGGGGTGGATTGTGCTAGTTTGAAGCAAGCTAGAATGTTTTGGTAACAGAACTAGATAATGGGCAGTGAAATGAAAACAATTGATGTCAACTTCTCTCACAGTCTCGCTGAGAACTCTGGGAAGAAGAAGAAAACTTTCTCCATTTTGTCTCTCACTCTTGCCTTTGCCTTAGACCGAGACACATCTCATTAACCTTGCTCCTACTAACCCTGCTCCCTAACCTCTTGGCTGCACCTCTCTTCTTCCTGAGAACTGGGGTAAGGTTGAGAGGGCCGGGGGGAGGTGTTGGGGTGGTTTGAGAGCCCCTCCTGGGGACTCAGGTTTCTGGGAGGGGAGTTGTGCTTTTGTATTGTTTATCCTTTGTATATTTCTGTATATAATTGTATATAACTGTATATATTGTAAATAGCTGCTTGTAAATTCTGCTAGCTGTAAATAAATTGCTTCGTCTATATTCCCAGGGTCCGTCTGAGTTAGCTGGGGCAAATTCAAAAGTGTGGGGGGCGGGGTAACCCCCAAACCATCACACTGGGCAGGGGCCAGCAATGGGGCACTGGCAGCACAGAAAACCAAGGACAGCTTGGGCTGCATCCAAAGCAGCATGGGCAGAGCTGGAGAGAGGGGATCCTGCCCCTCTGCTCTGCTCTGGGGAGACCTCACCTGGAGGTCTGAGGCCAGATATGGGGTTCTTAGCACAGGAAGGATGTGGAGTGAGTCCAGAGGAGGCTACAAATATGATCAGAGGGCTGGAGAACCTCTGCTATGGGGACAAGCTGAAAGAGTTGGAGTTGTTCAACTTGGAGAAGAGAAGGCTCTGGGTAGACCTCCCAATACTTGAAGGAGACCTCCAGGCCGGCTGGGGAGGGACTGTTCAGAAGGGCCTGTGGGGATAGATCAAGGGCAATGGTTTTGAAACTGGAGCAGAGCAGAGTTAGGTTGGACATCAGGAGGAAGTTCTGCACAGGGAGAGTACTAAAATAGTGGAACAGGTTGCCCTGGAATGTGGTGGAGGCCCCATTCCTGGAGACCTTGAAAGTCAAATTTGCAGTGGCCCCAGGCAACCTGCTCTAGATGTCCCTGCTGACTGCAGAGGGTTTTGGAGAGTCCCTTCCCACCCAATGCATTCTGTGAGTCTATCAGCTGAAGCAGTCTGTGATATGGATTTGATTCTGCTGTCATTTTCATTAATATAAAAGCCAACAGCTTCTTTGCTTGCTGGTACATCCCAGGGGAAGCCCAGTGCTGCTTGCCAAGTTTGCACAGAGCTGAAATGATTCTCATTGATTCTGCACTGCACTCATTTTGATACTACTGTGGCATTGTTTTTAAAGGAACATAGCAAGCATCCTCCAGCCCTCTTAAGATCTGCTTGAAGGTCCCAGTGGCATAAACCTCACAAGCTTTACTTGTCCACTGCCTGTGGTTGGTTTGCTTTAGTTCAGTGCCCAAAACACCTCTCAAAATCTCATCCATAATAAACAGTTATTTTTGTTGATAGATGAGCAGCAGTAATGCAGAAATCTAACTGCTGTGCAGCCAGTATACAACAAATAATCCATCATCTGAGCACAGTCCTCTGTAATCCACTTTGTTGTTTCCCAGCATGGCCCCAGTGGTGCACCATGACATTAACCAGGTACTCCTACTATGAATTTCAAGAGTACAAATACACTTGGTTTAATGGCCATGCTGGTGCTGGGTTGATCAGTGGATGACCTTAGGTGGCTTTTCCAGCTGAAACCATTCTAGGATTCTATGATATGGAAAATTCCATCTGAAATGTGTGCAATAAAAGCTGAAGTCTACCAAACCAAGGATGTTTCTAGGATATTTACTCTAGTATTTTTTTATTTGCAGAGGGGTTTTGTTGGTTCTGATTGTTAGGTTTTGTTGGTTTGGGTTGTTTGGGGTTCTTTGGGTACCTATAAAAGCAAGAGAGTTTGCTGGCATCACAGACAGCGAAAAATGCCAATGGGTGAGGAAATGTAAGTAGCTCGCAGCCTGCCACTGCCTGGTGGTGACAAACTAACTGCATTCAATGGTAAAATCTGTTACTATCCAAAGCTGAGTGAAAACATTTTTTTGGCAGCAAGTCATTCTTCAAAGAATGGGAAACTGCCTTTGATGTGGCTAGCAGAAAAACACATTGCCCTCTCTCTGATAACCATCAAATGCTTTGCTTTCTTCACCCAGAAAGGAACAAGCCTGGAGGAATGATGAGGTTTTAGGTAGCTCAGATACTGGTTTGGGTTTTGGTTTTATTTTTATCAAACCTAGATAAATGTGGAAGCATTTTAGAACTTGTGAAGTAACTTTCCATGCTGGCAGACAGATGCAAATAACCCCTCTGTTTTCATGGACTTCAACAAGCTCTCCAGCTCCTGTTAAACACTTGGGTGCAAACAACTCTCTCTGCTGCTTTGGAGGAACAAAAGCCTTTTCAGAAAGATCTCGCTGCCTTGGGAATGTGGCATAGAGAAATAATATTAAAGGTTTGCACAGAGTATGGAAACTTCTTATTTTGCCTGTTTTTAACCTTACAGAGACTATCCAATTTGTTGCTTTGTGGCTTGTAAGCTGATTTGATTTTGTCCCTTTGCCTGGCTGTGCCAGGGGAAATTTCGGCTCGAGGTGAGGAGAAAGTTCTTCACTGAGAGAGTCATTGGGCACTGGAATGGGCTGCCTGGGGAGGTGGTGGAGTCGTCGTCCCTGGGGCAGTTCAAGGCAAGGTTGGATGTGGCACTTGGTGCCATGGTCTAGCCTTGGGCACTGTGGTAAAGGGTTGGACTTGATGATCTGTGAGGTCTCTTCCAACCTTGGTGATACTGTGATACTGTGATATGATGGTAGCTAGCTGCCCTTCAGCACAGGAGTTGCAGAGGGGCCTGAAGCGCATTTTCAGTGGGATTCACTGTAGGCAAGCTCTAGATATGCCACATCTTCCATGTGCTAAAGGAACATTTCAGAATGACAGGGCTCAAAACTCCATTGCTGTGGAGCCAATTGCATGAGACTTGACAAGGTGGTGAAAAGTACGGTGAAACCTTCAGGAAACTACCTGGAAATGTACTGGAAATATAGGAGACGTCCCTCAGCATCTGCACTGAGCCCATGAAGCTAAGAGGCAGTTGTACACCACAACCCAGTCCTTGCATAATGATTTCCTGAAGCTCCCTGGTGGAGAACTGCGGCCAGGTTGTGAGCGAGAAGGCTGAGATGCATGTTGAGGCAGGTAGCTGTGTCACACGGGGGTGCAGAAGGCAGCATGTGCCGCGGACAAGTCGGTCCTCTTGCAGGCGCGAGAGGGAGCATGTGCAGCACCTGGGGGACAGGAGAGGAAGACCTCTGCCTTCATCCCGTCAACCACCAAAAAGGGGACAGGAGGACACTAAGAGTCAAACCACACAGGCGCACAAATGCTCCACCTCTTCCAAGAACTGTTTTGCATAGTTCCAAGAACTGTAACACATAATTCATAGAACTCATTGTTTATGTATCAGTCACACAAAATATCAAGTGCTGTCACGTGAGTCGGTGGGTGCAGACTCCCCTTGTACCCAGTGCTGTTTGACTATCATCCCACAGGATAAAACCTCCACATTCATTTTGCACACTGCTGTGGATGGCTCATTAATAGCAAACTGGCTTATTAATAACAGGCTTTACAGTTCTGCATGGGCTTTACAGTTCACCAACTAAACACTATGTAGCCACTCCAAATACTGGGAAAAAATGACTGGAATACTGAGATGTCAGTATTTAAATCTCCATCATTAGAAAATAACAAAGTCATTAACAAAGAGAGCAAGAGAGCTGAGTGCTGTAAGAAGCAGAGCAAGAGAGCTGAGTGCTGTGGAGAAGCAGAGCAAGAGAGCTGAGTGCTGTAAGAAGCAGAGCAAGAGAGCTGAGTGCTGTGGAGAAGCAGAGCAAGACAGCTGAGTGCTGTAAGAAGCAGAGCAAGAGAGCTGAGTGTTGTTTTGATAGAGTACACAAATGTTTGCAGCCCTGCAATGTTCTCTGAATTGACAGCCATGGAGAGACATCTCTGAGGTGTGTGTCTTTGTACCCATGTGAACAATGTATTGGCATCTTTGAAATCCCATCTCTCTGATCTGCTCTGGGGAGCCCTCACCTGAAGGGCTGGGGCCAGCTCTGGATTCCTCAACACAAGAAGGATGAGAACCTGTTAGACCCAGTCCAGAGAAGGGCACAAAGGTGATCAGAGGGCTGGAACAGCTCCCCAGGCTGGGTAGTGTTCAGCCTGGAGAAAAGAAGGCTCCAGGGAGACCTTAGAGCTGCATTTCAATATCTGAAGGAGACCTCCAGGCCAGCTGAGGGACTGTTCAGAAGGGGCTGTAGAGATAGATCAAGGGCAGTGGTTTGAAACTGGAGCAGGGCAGAGTTAGGCTGTACACCAGGAGGAAGTTCTACACAGTGAGGGTGGGGAGACACTGGAATTGGTTGAGGCATCATCACTGGAGACATTCTAGATCAGACTCAGTGGGCAGCCTGCTCTAACTGGAGGTGTCCCTGCTGCCTGCAGGGAGGTTGGACAAGATGACCTTTGAGGGTTTTTTCCAACTCAATGCGATCTGTGAATCCCTCATGTGCAGTTCAGGTCCTCTTAGCCATCAGGACTCATCATACTTACTGTGCACCACTCTATGTTCTGAGCAGTTGCTAAAGCTCTGGAGGGATGGAGTTGAGTTATTTCTAGCAGGAACAATGTAGCTCGGTTATTTGTTTCATTGTCTAAATGATCCCCAAGTCTGTTGACTTAACAAGTAAACTGAAAGGGTTTTATATCTCCATGAATCTTTCTTGGGGATGTTGAGTGTCACACAGCAGGGGGACATTTGTAACACAAGTGCAAATGTTGGCATTGACTTCTGCAGCCTTTCATGTGAAGAGTGCTGTGTATCGATTGGAAGTGCTCTCTGCAGACTCAAACATTCCTGTTGGCTGATAACCCCTACCAGGAATGTTTAGGCACAGGTATGAGCTAAATATCTGCTTGGAGAGGCATGTAGTAAGCTATAGACTGGGGCATTTGTGGTTGGAAAGCTGCAACTTGGAGAGGGACCTGGGGGTGTTGGTTGGCAGGCACTGAATGTGAGCCAGCAGGGCCCTGCTGGCCAAGAAAGCCACTGGCATCCTGGCTTGGGTCAGAAGCAGGGTGGGGAGCAGGGACAGGAGGTGCCCATGCCCCTGTGCTCAGCACTGCCCAGGCCACACCTCGACTGCTGTGCTCAGCTCTGGGCCACTCGCTGCAGGAAGGACATTGAGGGGCTGCAGCCTGTCCAGAGCAGGGCAGTGAGGCTGGAGAAGGGCCTGGAGCAGCTGGGGGTGAGGAGGGGCTGAGGGAGCTGGGGGTGCACAGGTGCAGAAGAAGAGGCTGAGGGCAGATGAGGGCAGAGCTTATTGCTCCCTGCAGCTCCCTGCAGCTCCCTGCAGGGAGGTTGGAGCAAGGAGAAGGCAGCCTCTGCTGCTTGGTGGCAAGGGCCAGGAGCAGAGGAAATGGTTCCAAGCTGCCCCAGGCAAGGCTTAGACTGGAGCTCAAGAAATATTTGTGCACTGGAAGGGTTCTCAGACATAGGCACAGGCTGCCCAGGGCAATGCTGTAGTGCCTATCCCTGGGGGTGTTCCAGCAGTGTGGAGCTGGTGCTCAGGGACATGGTTTGGTGTTGACCCTACAGTGCTAGGTGAGGATGAGCTTGGAGGGCTCTGCCAACTAGATGGATTCTGTGGCTCTGTGATTCTGTAATTCTGTGATTATTGTTCCTCTGCTTGAAAAAGATGTTATTTGAGCTGTGTCAGCAATGAGAACTGCTTGGTGACTCTAGATAAAAATCATCTGAATGCAACTGTCTCCCTTCCTCAGAGTCTGTTGTCCTTATTGCAGCTCTCTGAAACATTTTGGCAAAGGATGTATGTAAACACAACCTAGCAGAGCAGTGTGCTGAGACACTGAGCTGAGCTGCACCAATTGTCTGATGAACGTATCCAGCTCCCCAGGTGTGGGAGATTTTGAAGTCACTGGTAGACAAAAGTCAGTTTTGTTTTAAATGCAGAGGGCTATGAAGTAAAATTTAGCTTGAATAAATGGGCTTTCAAATGCTAGTGGGAACTTTGCTTGTTTATATTATAGTCTGGTTTGTTTCCACTCCTGACTTTATCTTTGACTTCCTCTGTGACACTCAAACAAGTTACTGTGAGTGCATGTGTCCTGATTACCATGCTGTCAATAGGGGATTGTGCAGGAATTTTACCCACAAAGAGTACAGACCCCTACTTAACGAAGGGTTGCAGAGGCAATTTTGCTCCTCAGAGAGGAGACTGGGTTTTTTACAAGCTGTTATTGTGGTGCCATTGACTGTAGATGCTAGTGTCCATTCGCTTCCCCTGCTTTTGTGACAGTGCAATTCATGCATGAAGATTTCCTTCAGTCAAAGCAAGGCTGCTGGGTACCCATCAGCCATTATGTGCTGTCACACAGGCACTTCTTAGGGGTTGTTTGGGGTCATATCATAGTGCCACAGAACGGTTTGGGTTGGAAGGGACCTCAAAGCTCACCCAGTTCCAACCCCCTGTCATGGGCAGGGACATCTTCACCTAGACCAGGTTGCTCAAGGCCCTATCTGACCTGGCCTTGAGCACCTCTGGGTACGGGACATCCACAGCCTCCCTGGGCACCCTGTGTCAGTGTCTCCCCACTCTCACTCTAAATAATTTCCTCCTCCTCTCCAGTCTCAGTCTGCCAGCTCAAAGCCATTGTCCCTCATTCTGTCACTGCAAGTCGTTGGAAAAGTCCCTCCAGTAGCAGTTCTATTTCTGCTTGGTTTGCACGGGATAGTTATGCCCATTTAGAGCAGCCTGCAGGCAGTCTTGATAGCAATCGAGTGGAATGGCAAAGAAATGTGGTCCTCTAGATGAGCACTTACAGGAAACTCAAAACTCATAACTGAGCTACTTCACTGCCCAGGAATGAGAGCAACAGAGGAGAAAGAACCTCTGTTTCACCTTCCTCATGGGGCTAAACATGTCCCTTCAGTAAAGGATTTCAAAGGCAGCTGAAGGGTATCTTATCAGAGGCCAAGGAAGGCAAGCAGGAGTGACCAGAGCAAGCTGTAGGTTTGGACTGCTGCAGAACAGCAACTCTGGGCTTCCTGTGCGGCGCTTTCTCTTGGGCATGTTTTGATAACCTCCCTGGTGGCAGCTTGAAGGGTGGCCAAGTGAACAATGTTTAAAAGCTTAAGCAAACCCTGTATGACTAACTGGGACCCTGGGAGCTCAAGTAGAGCTGGTGCTGAGGAAGCCCTCGCCTCAGTAAGTGGTTATCCAGCCCAGATGTCTCCTATGTACTGCTGCAGCTAACTTGTCCCCAGCTGCTGAGCTATTCTTCCATCAACACAACTCCAAGGATTATTTGCTTGAACTGGGTGAACTAAAATAAAACCTGATCCCAGACTAGGAAGTTTTGCTCCAGATTGTTTCCACCTTATTTGGCACCTTTGATGTGTGATCCGTGCCACCCACCACCCTCCCTTTCGTCTGGGCCTCCCTAGAACAGCCTCCAAACGAAAGGATGGTCCCCAGGAGCAAAGAGGAGGTCTGTGGTTTCCAGAGGCCTGCCTGCTGCAGGCACTTCTTTCTTGTGGTGTTTATTTCAGTCCCTCCTAGCTACGGTGCCTGGAGCGGGAAGGGTCACTCAGCATTTTGAAGGGCCTCTCTGTTATGATTTCCGAGAGGAGCCGAGGCTGGATGCTCCGGCAGCGGTCGGTAGGGACGCGCTGTGCCTTCTGCCCTGAAGATGGAAATGCAGCCTCACATACCTTGGGCCTTTCCATCTCAAGTGAGCTGCCAGAGGAATGTAAACACGGCTTTGTAGCAAGCCCTCAGGCAATGGATTCCCAGCTGCCCCAGAAGGAAATTCCACCATGCCCACCAACATCTCTGCTGTGGAGAGGGCTATGAATAGAAAGTCTGTACGCTGCTGGAGTAGGGATAAGACACAGCACTGAGAGCCCCGCGGTGGCACGCAGAGCTGAAACCCGCAGGGCTTGGAGCACGCAGTGTTTTCAGAAACATCTTTAAAAGCAAATAAACACAGGATCTTCTGTGTTCCCGTGCTGTTTGAAGTACCTTCGGGGAAGAGGCGTCAACAACTCCTCTTCCCAACCTGATAACAGAGGCTTCTTTGGGACACAGGCAGCAGGCTCATTCCGGGAGACCTCTCTGTCTCCTTAGTCAGCATTTGCGTTGTGCTCAGGGCTGCTTCCAGCTTAGAGGTCAGAATTCCTCGTTCTAAGCCACCTCACAAGGTGACATTTTGGTGACTGTTGCATGCCCTTTGGTCACCTTACAAATAAGTGTAAATACTATTTTTATTATTATTACAATACACTAAGGGTGGAAGAGCTCCCTGTACCAGGACCAGCGAGGGGCTGGCCTGCTGCAATGCAGCTCCAGGGAGAAGGCCCTTTGAGTGCTGCTGGGCAAGAAGTTCTCCATGGGACAGCAATGTGCTCCGCTGGCCAAGAGGGACAATGAACTCCTAGAGTGCATGCAGGAGAGTTTGGACAGCAGGGACAAGGGAGGCTCTGTCAATTTAGAATCAAGGAGCACTTGATAATTAGAGAAATGACAGAGAAGTAAGAGCTTTATTGCAGTGCAGGTGAGCTTCCCAGCAAGGCTGAGGGGAGCAATCGCTCTTAAACTTTTTCCTTCAATCAAGTCTTTTAGAACAGGGTAGGAATATGGATCCTGAAATGATCATGGAATCATGGAATGCTTTGGGTTGGAAGGGACCTTCAAGACTATCCATTTCCAAGCCTCCCACCTGCACAGCTTGCTCAAGGCCTCATCCAGCCTTGAACATCTCCAGGGTGGGGACATCCACAACCTCCCGGGGCAACCTGTGCCAGTGTCTCACCACCCTTACTGCCAAGAATGTCTTCCTAATCACCAGTCTAAATCCCTCAACTCAAAGCCATTGCTACTCATCCTAGCACTACAAGGCCTTGTAGTCCCTCCCCAGCTCTGTTTGGAAGCTGGACAGTGAGGATGAGGCCCTTGTGATTTTTGTGCTTGTGCCTCAAAGGCATCTGTTGTTGATTCTTCCTCTGCTGCAGCAGCTGTGCATGCTCTGACCTCACTGCAAAGGACACACAAAGGACCATTCACTTCAGGTTCCTAATACCGAAATGAAAAATTCTGATGTTTGGGTGAAGACTGGTTCCTAAGGCAGAAGAGGAAGAGGCTGGGATGAAATATGGCATTGTGGTGGAGTGAGCCCAGAGGAGAGACACAGACATGATCAGGGGTTGGAGCACCTCTGCTACAAGGACAGGCTGAGGGAGCTGGGGGTATTCAGCCTGGAGAGGAGGCAGCTCTGGGGAGACCTTAGAGATGCCTTCTGGCTCCTGTGAAGGGCTACAAGAGGGCTGCAGAGGAACTACTTGCAATAGCCTGCAGAGGCAGGACGAGGGCAATGGCTTCAAACTAGAGCAGAGCAGACTGAGATTTAATGTGAGGAACAAGTTTTGCACCAGGAAGCTCCTGGAACACTGCAACAGGGAGTTGGTTGGGGCCTATCACTGGAGATATTCAAGGTGAGGCTGGACAGGGTCTGGATAACCTGATCTAGTTGAGGATGTTCCTGCTGACTGCAGGGAGCTGGACTGGGTGACCTTTGGATGTCCCTTACAACCCAAACCAGTCTGATTTTGTGATTAGACTAAGATAATGGCTTTAGACAACTCAGTCAGGTACTGTGCATCTTACATTTCATGCAGTGAGTTATCAAGGTCTTATTGCCATTTTCTCCCTAAGGAAGCTCAGACAAGAAGCTCTCAATGGTGATGCACAGGAAGAAATGAAATCCTAATGCGCTTGCTTGAAAGCTTCATCTTGAGGTGCAAATCATTTGAAAACACTTTGGACTTTTAACATCCTATGAGTTTATAATTTGAGGCCCTACGTGAAATATCTCAATCTGGCCAATGGGCTGCCCAGTTTCTTCTTGAAATGAATCAGTCACGTCACTGTGGGTGTTGAAGATGTATAGGTGCTAGAGTCCAGCACCCATATTTGAAAGCTGTATGTGGGAGCAGGAGTGGGCAGGGAGTACAGAGACTTTCTGTGCCTGTGTCCACCTCACAGCCATCACCACAGGGCTGAGCCTCTGCACTCTCACTGAACACCTCTGCGTGTGTAAATCATCAGAGAGATTCCTGGAAACACTGGCTCAAGGAGAGCTACAGTCTGGACACCATACCTGGGTGCTGGGACCTTAGGCGTGGTCCTTTGAATTATGTCCTGCTAGGACCCCTGGGTGGGCCTGAAGTTCAATGCTGCAGTTTGCATGGCAGGCACACTAAGGTGCACCTGAAGCAGCACCTTGCCCTGTGATGTGGGGACTGCGGTACGGTAGAACACTCAGTCTGTGCTGTGACAAGTCACAAACATTCACAAAGTGTACCTGCACCTGCGGTGGACAACACCGGGCACCAGAAACCGGCTCCAGAAAAAAGGACTTTGGAATGTGGCCAGCAGGTCAAAGAAGGTTCTCCTGCCCCTCTACTCTGCCCTGCTGAGATGACATCTGGAGGACTGTGTCCAGTTCTGGGATCCCGAGCTGCTGCGGAGGGGAAATTAATTAGTGCAAGATGATCACCTGGTTCGGCCAGAGAGCAGGACCGAGGCTAGCTCAGCAGGAACACGCTCTCTCGAAGCTCTTCCTCCTCCACTTTGCGGTTCTCTCGATCGGATGAGCCAGAAGGGGAGCAAGGAGGCGGCAGGCGCAGCAAGGCACAGGGCGCTAAGTGCTTGCTGGAAGGTGAGGCAGAAGAACGGTGCCAGGGGAGCAGTGATTGAAACGAGGAGCGGCAGCGTCGTCGTCACAGCATGGTTCGGCAGGAAAGAAGCCTGCTGCTGAGCCCAGCCTGGTTCAGCCAGAGAGCAGCCTGCTGCTAAGCCCAGCCTGGTTCAGCCAGAGAGCAGCCTGATGCTGAGCCCAGCCTGGTTCGGCCAGAGGGCAGCCTGCTGCTGAGCCCAACCTGGTTCAGCCGGAGAGCAGCCTGCTGCTGAGCCCAGCCTGGTTCGCCCAGAGAGCAGCCTGCTGCTGAGCCCAGCCTGGTTCGGCCAGAGAGCATCCTGCTACTGAGCCCAGCCTGGTTCGGCCAGAGAGCATCCTGCTGCTGAGCCCAGCCTGGTTCAGCCAGAGAGCATCCTACTGCTGAGCCCAGCCTGGTTAGGCCAGAGAGCAGACTGCTGCTGAGCCCAGCCTGGTTAGGCCAGAGAGAGGCTGTTGCTGAACCCGGCCTGGTTCAACCAGAGACCAGCCTGCTGCTGAGCCCAGCCTGGTTAGGCCAGAGAGCAGGCCTTCTGCTGAGCCCAGCCTGGTTCAACCAGAGAGGCAGCCTGCTGCTGAGCCCAGCCTGGTTATGCCAGAGAGCAGCCTTCTGCTGAGCCCAGCCTGGTTCAGCCAGAGGGCAGCCTGCTGCTGAGCCCAGCCTGGTTCGGCAAGAGAGTAGCCTGATGCTGAGCGCAGCCTTGTTAGGCCAGAGAGCAGCCTGCTTCTGAGCCCAGCCTGGTTAGGCCAGAGAGCAGCCTGCTGCTGAGCCCAGCCTGGTTTGGCAGGAGAGCAGCCTGCTGCTGAGCCCAGCCTGGTTTGGCAGGAGAGCAGCCTGCTGCTGAGCCCAGCCTGGTTCAGCCAGAGAGCAGCCTGCTGCTAAGCCCAGCCTGGGTCGGCCGGAGAGCAGCCCTCAGCTGAGCCCAGCCTGGTTATGCCAGAGAGCAGCCTGCTGCTGAGACCAGCCTGGTTTGCCAGGAGAACAGCCTGCTGCTGAGGCCAGCATGGTTCAGCCAGAGAGCAGCCCTCAGCTGAGCCCAGCCTGGTTATGCCAGAGAGCAGCCTGCTGCTGAGACCAGCCTGGTTTGCCAGGAGAACAGCCTGCTGCTGAGCCCAGCCTAGTTCAGCCGGAGAGCAGCCTGCTGCTGAACCCAGCCTGGTTATGCCAGAGAGCAGCCTGCTGCTGAGCCCAGCCTGGTTCAGCCAGAGAGCAGCCTGCTGCTGAGCCCAGCCTGGTGCAGCCAGAGAGCAGCCCTCTGCTGAGCCCAGCCTGGTTCGGCCAGAGAGCATCCTGATGCTGAGCCCAGCCTGGTTATGCCAGAGAGCAGCCTGCTGCTGAGCCCAGCCTAGTTCAGCTGGAGAGCAGCCTGCTGCTGAGCCCAGCCTGGTTATACCAGAGAGCAGCCTTCTGCTGAGCCCAGCCTGGATATGCCAGAGAGCATCCTACTGCTGAGCCCAGCCTGGTTCGGCCAGAGAGCAGCCTGCTGCTGAGCCCAACCTGGTTCAGCCGGAGAGCAGCCTGCTGCTGAGCCCAGCCTGGTTCGGCCAGAGAGCAGCCTGCTGCTGAGCCCAGCCTGGTTCAGCCAGAGAGCAGCCTGTTGCTGAGACCAGCCTGGTTCGGCCAGAGAGCATCCTGCTGCTGAGCCCAGCCTGGTTCGGCCAGAGGGCAGCCTGCTGCTGAGCGCAGCCTGGTTATGCCAGAGAGCAGCCTGCTGCTGAGCCCAGCCTGGTTCGGCCAGAGAGCATCCTACTGCTGAGCCCAGCCTGGCTTGGCCAGAGAGCAGCCTGCTGCTGAGCCCAGCCTGGTTCGGCCAGAGAGCATCCTGCTGCTGAGCCCAGCCTGGTTCAGCCAGAGAGCAGCCTGCTGCTGAGCCCAGCCTGGTTCAGCTGGAGATCAGCCCTCTGCTGAGCCCAGCCTGGTTAGGCCAGAGAGCAGACTGCTGCTGAGCGCAGCCTGGTTGGGCCAGAGAGCAGGCTGTTGCTGAACCCGGCCTGGTTCAACCAGAGAGCAGCCTTCTGCTGAGCCCAGCCTGGTTATGCCAGAGAGCAGCCTTCTGCTAAGCCCAGCCTGGTTCAGCCGGAGGGCAGCCTGCTGCTGAGCCCATCCTGGTTCGTCCAGAGAGCAGCCTTCTGCTGAGCCCAGCCTGGTTCAGCCAGAGAACAGCCTGCTGCTGAGCCCAGCCTGGTTCGGCAAGAGAGTAGCCTGATGCTGAGCCCAGCCTTGTTAGGCCAGAGAGCAGCCTGCTTCTGAGCCCAGCCTTGTTAGGCCAGAGAGCAGCCTGCTGCTGAGCCCAGCCTGGTTATGCCAGAGAGCAGCCTGCTGCTGAGCCCAGCCTGGTTTGCCAGGAGAACAGCCTGCTGCTGAGCCCAGCCTGGTTCGGCCAGACAGAATCCTGCTGCTGAGCCCAGCCTGGTTATGCCAGAGAGCAGCCTTCTGCTGAGCCCAGCCTAGTTCAGCCGGAGAGCAGCCTGCTGCTGAGCCCAGCCTGGTTCAGTCAGAGAGCAGCCTTCTGCTGAGCCCAGCCTGGTTCAGCCAGAGAGCAGCCTGCTGCTGAGCCCAGCCTAGTTCAGCCAGAGAGCAGCCTGCTGCTAAGCCCAGCCTGGTTCGGCCAGAGAGCAGCCCTCTGCTGAGCCCAGCCTGGTTCAGCAGGAAAGCAGCTGCTGCTGTGCCCAGCCTGGTTCAACCTGAGAGCAGCCTGCTGCTGAACCCAGCCTGGTTCAGCCAGAGAGCAGCCTGCTGCTGAGCCCAGCCTGGTTCAGCCAGAGAGCAGCCTGCTGCTGAGCCCAGCCTGGTGCAGCCAGAGAGCAGCCCTCTGCTGAGCCCAGCCTGGTTCGGCCAGAGAGCATCCTGATGCTGAGCCCAGCCTGGTTATGCCAGAGAGCAGCCTGCTGCTGAGCCCAGCCTAGTTCAGCCGGAGAGCAGCCTGCTGCTGAGCCCAGCCTGGTTCGGCCAGAGAGCAGCCTGCTGCTGAGCCCTGCCTGGTT
Organism: Pogoniulus pusillus; assembly: GCF_015220805.1. Classification (NCBI taxonomy): domain Eukaryota; kingdom Metazoa; phylum Chordata; class Aves; order Piciformes; family Lybiidae; genus Pogoniulus; species Pogoniulus pusillus. The sequence goes on along the minus strand of NC_087296.1, from coordinate 15,427,865 downwards.
CAGCAGGAGAGCAGCCTGCTGCTGAGCCCAGCCTTATTAGGCCGGAGAGCAGCCCTCTGCTGAGCCCTGCCTGGTTCGGCCAGAGAGCAGCCTGCTGCTAAGCCCAGCCTGGTTCAGCCAGAGAGCAGCCTGCTGCTGAGCCCTGCCTGGTTCGGCCAGAGAGCAGCCTGCTGCTGAGCCCATCCTAGTTCAGCCGGAGAGCAGCCTGCTGCTGAGCCCAGCCTAGTTCAGCCGGAGAGCAGCCTGCTGCTGAGCCCAGCCTGGTTATGCCAGAGAGCAGCCTTCTGCTGAGCCCAGCCTGGTTATGCCAGAGAGCAGCCCTCTGCTGAGCCCAGCCTGGTTCGGCCAGAGAGCAGCCTTCTGCTAAGCCCAGCCTGGTTCAGCAGGAGAGCAGCCTGCTGCTGAGCCCAGCCTGGTTCAGCCAGAGAGCAGCCCTCTGCTGAGCCCTGCCTGGTTCGGCCAGAGAGCAGCCTGCTGCTGAGCCCAGCCTGGTTCAGTAGGAGAGCAGCTGCTGCTGAGCCCAGCCTGGTGCAACCTGAGAGCAGCCTTCTGCTAAGCCCAGGCTGGTTCGGCCAGAGAGCAGCCTGCTGCTGAGCCCAGCATGGTTAGGCCAGAGAGCAGCCTGCTGCTGAGCCCAGCCTGTTTCAGCCAGAGAGCATCCTGCTGCTGAGCCTAGCCTGGTTCAGCCAGAGAGCAGCCTGCTGCTGAGCCCACCTTGGTTCAGCCAGAGAGCAGCCTGTTGCTGAGCCCAGTATGGTTCAGCCAGAGAGCAGCCTGCTGCTGAGCGCAGCCTGGTTAGGCCGGAGAGCAGCCTGCTGCTGAGCCCAGCCTGGTTATGCCAGAGAGCAGCCTGTTGCTGAGCCCAGCCTGGTTAGGCTGGAGAGCAGCCTGCTGCTTAGCCCAGCCTGGTTCGGCCAGAGAGCACCCTGCTGCTGAGCACAGCCAGGTTCAGCCGGAGAGCAGCCTGCTGCTAAGCCCAGCCTGGTTCGGCCAGAGAGCAGCCTGCTGCTGAGCCCAGCCTGGTTCGGCCGGAGAGCAGACTGCTGCTGAGCCCAGCCTGGTTAGGCTGGAGAGCAGCCTGCTGCTGAGCCCAGACTGCTTCAGCCAGCGAGCAGCCTGCTGCTGAGCCCAGCCTGGTTCGGCCAGAGAGCAGCCTGCAGCTGAGCCCTGCCTGGTTCAGCCAGAGAGCAGCCTGCTGCTGAGCCCAGCCTGGTTCAGCCAGAGAGCATCCTACTGCTGAGCCCAGCCTGGTTAGGCCAGAGAGCAGACTGCTGCTGAGCCCAGCCTGGTTAGGCCAGAGAGAGGCTGTTGCTGAACCCGGCCTGGTTCAACCAGAGAGCAGCCTGCTGCTGAGCCCAGCCTGGTTATGCCAGAGAGCAGCCTTCTGCTGAGCCCAGCCTGGTTCAGCCGGAGGGCAGCCTGCTGCTGAGCCCAGCCTGGTTCGTCCAGAGAGCAGCCTTCTGCTGAGCCCAGACTGGTTCAGCCAGAGAACAGCCTGCTGCTGAGCCCAGCCTGGTTCGGCAAGAGAGTAGCCTGATGCTGAGCGCAGCCTTGTTAGGCCAGAGAGCAGCCTGCTTCTGAGCCCAGCCTTGTTAGGCCAGAGAGCAGCCTGCTGCTGAGCCCAGCCTGGTTTGGCAGGAGAGCAGCCTGCTGCTGAGCCCAGCCTGGTTTGGCAGGAGAGCAGCCTGCTGCTGAGCCCAGCCTGGTTCAGCCAGAGAGCAGCCTGCTGCTAAGCCCAGCCTGGGTCGGCCGGAGAGCAACCCTCAGCTGAGCCCAGCCTGGTTATGCCAGAGAGCAGCCTGCTGCTGAGACCAGCCTGGTTTGCCAGGAGAACAGCCTGCTGCTGAGGCCAGCATGGTTCAGCCAGAGAGCAGCCTGTTGCTGAGCCCAGCCTGGTTATGCCAGAGAGCAGCCTTCTACTGAGCCCAGCCTAGTTCAGCCGGAGAGCAGCCTGCTGCTGAACCCAGCCTGGTTATGCCAGAGAGCAGCCTGCTGCTGAGCCCAGCCTGGTTCAGCCAGAGAGCAGCCTGCTGCTGAGCCCAGCCTGGTGCAGCCAGAGAGCAGCCCTCTGCTGAGCCCAGCCTGGTTCGGCCAGAGAGCATCCTGATGCTGAGCCCAGCCTGGTTATGCCAGAGAGCAGCCTGCTGCTGAGCCCAGCCTAGTTCAGCTGGAGAGCAGCCTGCTGCTGAGCCCAGCCTGGTTATACCAGAGAGCAGCCTTCTGCTGAGCCCAGCCTGGATATGCCAGACAGCAGCCCTCTGCTGAGCCCAGCCTGTTTCGGCCAGAGAGCAGCCTGCTGCTGAGCCCAACCTGGTTCAGCCGGAGAGCAGCCTGCTGCTGAGACCAGCCTGGTTCGGCCAGAGAGCATCCTGCTGCTGAGCCCAGCCTGGTTCAGCCAGAGAGCAGCCTGCTGCTGAGCGCAGCCTGGTTATGCCAGAGAGCAGCCTGCTGCTGAGCCCAGCCTGGTTCGGCCAGAGAGCAGCCTGCTGCTGAGCCCAGCCTGGTTCAGCCAGAGAGCAGCCTGCTGCTGAGCCCAGCCTGGTTCGGCCAGAGAGCATCCTGCTGCTGAGCCCAGCCTGGTTCAGCCAGGAGCAGCCTGCTGCTTAGCCCAGCCTGGTTCAGCTGGAGAGCAGCCCTCTGCTGAGCCCAGCCTGGTTAGGCCAGAGAGCAGCCTGCTGCTGAGCCCAGCCTGGTTAGGCCAGAGAGCAGGCTGTTGCTGAACCCGGCCTGGTTCAACCAGAGAGCAGCCTTCTGCTGAGCCCAGCCTGGTTCAGCCGGAGGGCAGCCTGCTGCTGAGCCCAGCCTGGTTCGTCCAGAGAGCAGCCTTCTGCTGAGCCCAGCCTGGTTCAGCCAGAGAACAGCCTGCTGCTGAGCCCAGCCTAGTTCGGCAAGAGAGTAGCCTGATGCTGAGCGCAGCCTTGTTAGGCCAGAGAGCAGCCTGCTTCTGAGCCCAGCCTTGTTAGGCCAGAGAGCAGCCTGCTGCTGAGCCCAGCCTGGTTTGGCAGGAGAGCAGCCTGCTGCTGAGCCCAGCCTGGTTCAGCCAGAGAGCAGCCTGCTGCTAAGCCCAGCCTGGGTCGGCCGGAGAGCAGCCCTCAGCTGAGCCCAGCCTGGTTATGCCAGAGAGCAGCCTGCTGCTGAGCCCAGCCTGGTTCGGCCAGAGAGAATCCTGCTGCTGAGCCCAGCCTTGTTAGGCCAGAGAGCAGCCTGCTGCTGAGCCCAGCCTAGTTCAGCCGGAGAGCAGCCTGCTGCTGAGCCCAGCCTGGTTCAGTCAGAGAGCAGCCTTCTGCTGAGCCCAGCCTGGTTCAGCCAGAGAGCAGCCTGCTGCTGAGCCCAGCCTAGTTCAGCCAGAGAGCAGCCTGTTGCTGAGCCCAGCCTGGTTCGGCCAGAGAGCAGCCTGCTGCTGAGCCCAGCCTGGTTATGCCAGAGAGCAGCCTGCTGCTAAGCCCAGCCTGGTTCGGCCAGAGAGCAGCCCTCTGCTGAGCCCAGCCTGGTTCAGCAGGAAAGCAGCTGCTGCTGAGCCCAGCCTGGTTCAACCTGAGAGCAGCCTGCTGCTGAACCCAGCCTGGTTCAGCCAGAGAGCAGCCTGCTGCTGAGCCCAGCCTGGTTCAGCCAGAGAGCAGCCTGCTGCTGAGCCCAGCCTGGTGCAGCCAGAGAGCAGCCCTCTGCTGAGCCCAGCCTGGTTCGGCCAGAGAGCATCCTGATGCTGAGCCCAGCCTGGTTATGCCAGAGAGCAGCCTGCTGCTGAGCCCAGCCTAGTTCAGCCGGAGAGCAGCCTGCTGCTGAGCCCAGCCTGGTTCGGCCAGAGAGCAGCCTGCTGCTGAGCCCTGCCTGGTTCAGCAGGAGAGCAGCCTGCTGCTGAGCCCAGCCTTATTAGGCCGGAGAGCAGCCCTCTGCTGAGCCCTGCCTGGTTCGGCCAGAGAGCAGCCTGCTGCTGAGCCCTGCCTGGTTCGGCCAGAGAGCAGCCTGCTGCTGAGCCCATCCTAGTTCAGCCGGAGAGCAGCCTGCTGCTTAGCCCAGCCTGGTTATGCCAGAGAGCAGCCTTCTGCTGAGCCCAGCCTGGTTATGCCAGAGAGCAGCCCTCTGCTGAGCCCAGCCTGGTTCGGCCAGAGAGCAGCCTTCTGCTAAGCCCAGCCTGGTTCAGCAGGAGAGCAGCCTGCTGCTGAGCCCAGCCTGGTTCAGCCAGAGAGCAGCCCTCTGCTGAGCCCTGCCTGGTTCGGCCAGAGAGCAGCCTGCTGCTGAGCCCAGCCTGGTTCAGTAGGAGAGCAGCCTGCTGCTGAGCCCAGCCTGGTGCAACCTGAGAGCAGCCTTCTGCTAAGCCCAGGCTGATTCGGCCAGAGAGCAGCCTGCTGCTGAGCCCAGCATGGTTAGGCCAGAGAGCAGCCTGCTGCTGACCCCAGCCTGTTTCAGCCAGAGAGCATCCTGCTGCTGAGCCTAGCCTGGTTCAGCCAGAGAGCAGCCTGCTGCTGAGCCCACCTTGGTTCAGCCAGAGAGCAGCCTGTTGCTGAGCCCAGTATGGTTCAGCCAGAGAGCAGCCTGCTGCTGAGCGCAGCCTGGTTAGGCCGGAGAGCAGCCTGCTGCTGAGCCCAGCCTGGTTATGCCAGAGAGCAGCCTGTTGCTGAGCCCAGCCTGGTTAGGCTGGAGAGCAGCCTGCTGCTTAGCCCAGCCTGGTTCGGCCAGAGAGCACCCTGCTGCTGAGCACAGCCAGGTTCAGCCGGAGAGCAGCCTGCTGCTAAGCCCAGCCTGGTTCGGCCAGAGAGCAGCCTGCTGCTGAGCCCAGCCTGGTTCGGCCGGAGAGCAGACTGCTGCTGAGCCCAGCCTGGTTAGGCTGGAGAGCAGCCTGCTGCTGAGCCCAGACTGCTTCAGCCAGCGAGCAGCCTGCTGCTGAGCCCAGCCTGGTTCGGCCAGAGAGCAGCCTGCAGCTGAGCCCTGCCTGGTTCAGCCAGAGAGCAGCCTGCTGCTGAGCCCAGCCTGGTTCAGCCAGAGAGCAGCCTGCTGCTAAGCCCAGCCTGGGTCGGCCGGAGAGCAGCCCTCAGCTGAGCCCAGCCTGGTTATGCCAGAGAGCAGCCTGCTGCTGAGCCCATCCTAGTTCAGCCGGAGAGCAGCCTGCTGCTGAGCCCAGCCTAGTTCAGCCGGAGAGCAGCCTGCTGCTGAGCCCAGCCTGGTTCATCCAGAGAGCAGCCTGCTGCTAAGCCCAGCCTGGGTCGGCCGGAGAGCAGCCCTCAGCTGAGCCCAGCCTGGTTATGCCAGAGAGCAGCCTGCTGCTGAGCCCAGCCTGGTTCGGCCAGAGAGCAGCCTGCTGCTGAGCCCAGCCTAGTTCGGCAAGAGAGTAGCCTGATGCTGAGCCCAGCCTTGTTAGGCCAGAGAGCAGCCTGCTTCTGAGCCCAGCCTTGTTAGGCCAGAGAGCAGCCTGCTGCTGAGCCCAGCCTGGTTTGGCAGGAGAGCAGCCTGCTGCTGAGCCCAGCCTGGTTCAGCCAGAGAGCAGCCTGCTGCTGAGCCCAGCCTGGGTCGGCCGGAGAGCAGCCCTCAGCTCAGCCCAGCCTGGTTATGCGAGAGAGCAGCCTGCTGCTGAGCCCAGCCTGGTTTGCCAGGAGAACAGCCTGCTGCTGAGCCCAGCCTGGTTCGGCCAGAGAGAATCCTGCTGCTGAGCCCAGCCTGGTTATGCCAGAGAGCAGCCTTCTGCTGAGCCCAGCCTAGTTCAGCCGGAGAGCAGCCTGCTGCTGAGCCCAGCCTGGTTCAGTCAGAGAGCAGCCTTCTGCTGAGCCCAGCCTGGTTCAGCCAGAGAGCAGCCTGCTGCTGAGCCCAGCCTAGTTCAGCCAGAGAGCAGCCTGTTGCTGAGCCCAGCCTGGTTCGGCCAGAGAGCAGCCTGCTGCTGAGCCCAGCCTGGTTATGCCAGAGAGCAGCCTGCTGCTAAGCCCAGCCTGGTTCGGCCAGAGAGCAGCCCTCTGCTGAGCCCAGCCTGGTTCAGCAGGAAAGCAGCTGCTGCTGAGCCCAGCCTGGTTCAACCTGAGAGCAGCCTGCTGCTGAACCCAGCCTGGTTCAGCCAGAGAGCAGCCTGCTGCTGAGCCCAGCCTGGTTCAGCCAGAGAGCAGCCTGCTGCTGAGCCCAGCCTGGTGCAGCCAGAGAGCAGCCCTCTGCTGAGCCCAGCCTGGTTCGGCCAGAGAGCATCCTGATGCTGAGCCCAGCCTGGTTATGCCAGAGAGCAGCCTGCTGCTGAGCCCAGCCTAGTTCAGCCAGAGAGCAGCCTGCTGCTGAGCCCAGCCTGGTTCGGCCAGAGAGCAGCCTGCTGCTGAGCCCAGCCTTATTAGGCCGGAGAGCAGCCCTCTGCTGAGCCCTGCCTGGTTCGGCCAGAGAGCAGCCTGCTGCTAAGCCCAGCCTGGTTCAGCCAGAGAGCAGCCTGCTGCTGAGCCCTGCCTGGTTCGGCCAGAGAGCAGCCTGCTGCTGAGCCCATCCTAGTTCAGCCGGAGAGCAGCCTGCTGCTGAGCCCAGCCTAGTTCAGCCGGAGAGCAGCCTGCTGCTGAGCCCAGCCTGGTTATGCCAGAGAGCAGCCTTCTGCTGAGCCCAGCCTGGTTATGCCAGAGAGCAGCCCTCTGCTGAGCCCAGCCTGGTTCGGCCAGAGAGCAGCCTTCTGCTAAGCCCAGCCTGGTTCAGCAGGAGAGCAGCCTGCTGCTGAGCCCAGCCTGGTTCAGCCAGAGAGCAGCCCTCTGCTGAGCCCTGCCTGGTTCGGCCAGAGAGCAGCCTGCTGCTGAGCCCAGCCTGGTTCAGTAGGAGAGCAGCCTGCTGCTGAGCCCAGCCTGGTGCAACCTGAGAGCAGCCTTCTGCTAAGCCCAGGCTGGTTCGGCCAGAGAGCAGCCTGCTGCTGAGCCCAGCATGGTTAGGCCAGAGAGCAGCCTGCTGCTGACCCCAGCCTGTTTCAGCCAGAGAGCATCCTGCTGCTGAGCCTAGCCTGGTTCAGCCAGAGAGCAGCCTGCTGCTGAGCCCACCTTGGTTCAGCCAGAGAGCAGCCTGTTGCTGAGCCCAGTATGGTTCAGCCAGAGAGCAGCCTGCTGCTGAGCGCAGCCTGGTTAGGCCGGAGAGCAGCCTGCTGCTGAGCCCAGCCTGGTTATGCCAGAGAGCAGCCTGTTGCTGAGCCCAGCCTGGTTAGGCTGGAGAGCAGCCTGCTGCTTAGCCCAGCCTGGTTCGGCCAGAGAGCACCCTGCTGCTGAGCACAGCCAGGTTCAGCCGGAGAGCAGCCTGCTGCTAAGCCCAGCCTGGTTCGGCCAGAGAGCAGCCTGCTGCTGAGCCCAGCCTGGTTCGGCCAGAGAGCAGCCTGCTGCTGAGCCCAGCCTGGTTAGGCTGGAGAGCAGCCTGCTGCTG